>NW_020173491.1:6551416-6571481 GCF_003031525.2 Neophocaena asiaeorientalis asiaeorientalis | reverse complement strand
GGGGAGGGGAGCGAAGGGAAGGGAGGAGATTGGAAGAGAAGAGAGGCCGGGCATATCTAAAAATATGGAGAACCAGAATCAGGTACTGAGCCCATCTGACTCTTAATCCTGCTTCTTCCCATTTCTTTCCATACGGGCCAAGTATTGAATGGTATCAATAACCATTTGGCCAATTTGACTGTTAAAATCATGAAAAAAAAAAAAAGGCACTGAACCAACTGTGCTTGCCCTCAAACGTGCTAAAATGACTCTAGAATCCAATCAGATGGCCAAAACGTCTCCTAACCGGCCCAGGTGACCCACATGTGTGTGAGGTCCACTTTCAGCCTCGCAGTGGTTGTCTAGATACTTCATCAGTGAAAAAGCCAGACTCCAGAGCTGATTTCCAAGAAAAGTGAATCCAGCCTCCTCTCCCGTAACAGGCCGAAGTCTTGGGGATTAGTACAAGTAACTTTGTTGTTTGTTGTAGTTTTCCAACAGTTTAATGAAAATGAATCATCGTGGAGTACACGGTCCAGACTTTCCGATGTCTACAGGCCAAACGGGCTCAGATCTCACTTGACATTTAAGTGCAAAGGGTTAGTGTTGGGGTGGAGGGAGAGTTCTCTTCCCCACCAGGAACACGCAGTGGGTAGAAGTTTTCTATTCCCTGAGCATGTTCACCAAGGGTGCCCTTTTACAGATTAAGTTACAGAGCCTTGGGGTTTCCCCTTCAGCCTTGGGCTATTTGGCCTCAGGCCTAGAGCCTGGGGAGTATCGAAGTTTTGTTCCCTTGAATGATATGTTCAATCTATCAGCTTAAATAAGTACAAGATGGCAAGAGAATTGGCCAGAAAGCTCCGAGGAAAGCAAAAAAAACCAACTAATCTCTTCAGGGTTGGTTGACCCTGGGAGTCCTACCTGATGGGTCCCCAGACTGAGAGGGGGTAACTTTTAAAGCAGAAGCATTTAGATAAAAGGGCCATTAAAAACAAAGTGAGAGAGTGGCATGGACATATATACACTACCAAACGTAAAATAGATAGCTAGTGGGAAGCAGCCGCATAGCACAGGGAGATCAACTCGGTGCTTTGTGACCACCTAGAGGGGTGGGATAGGGAGGGTGGGAGCGAGGGAGACGCAAGAGGGAAGAGATATGGGAACATATGTATATGTATAACTGATTCACTTTGTTATAAAGCAGAAACTAACACACCATTGTAAAGCAATTATACTCCAATAAAGATGTAAAAAAAACAAAACAAAGCAAAAACAAATCCAGAGGCAGCTCATGACTTAGATACTAAGAAGCACACAAAAGCAGCTTCAGGGTGAGAAAGAGATGCATGAGAAGGGCTCTGATCTACCCACAGACACTCCTGCACTCCTGTCCCAAATACACCCCACTGCAGACTCTGATGGGATGGAAGAGAAGACAGGGGAGAGGCCTGTGGATGGGGTGAGGGCCTTAACTCAGACGGCCCGGGTTCGGATCCCAGCTCTACCACTTCCCTAAAACCTGTACCACTACATTCTTATCTGGAAAATAGGAGTAATTCCCACCTCCATGAACTGCGAGGACTAAATGGGACTTGGGTATGAGAAGATGCTTGGTGCCTGGCTCACAGCAGCTGTGAAGCTTGGGGTGGGGATGTACTTAAAAGGATGGAGGAGGGGAAAGAAGGGGGAGGCGGGGAGGGGATAGGAGCTCTGTGGAGCAGAAAGCTGTACAAATAAGCCTTGGATTCTGCTCCCCACCACATCCCCCAAGCCCCTTCAGCCCCACATAAGATAATGTCATCTTCTTCCACCTTATTCTGCTCACAGCCAAGCTGGGAGGAAGTTTAAGGCTGTAATTAAAGCAACCTGGGTTTCAAAACCCAACTCACTTCTCCCTTCGGCTGGGGCAGATCTGCTGGCTATGAAGACGTCAGAGAAGGAATCAAATAATAACTAGACTAGAGACAAGGCTATCATTTCCCATTTTAATTTATAAGGACGAGGGTTGCCAAGAGCAAAAAGAAAGATCATGTTTTCTTCCTTTATCATGAGATGAAAAAGGAGAAAGCATGGAACCAATTACATGTATGAAAAAGGAGAAAGCATGGAACCAATTACATGTATCATGCAGCACCCTCAGCTCCACTATCCTTTACCATCTCCTAGTCCAAACCACACTTACAAACTAGGAAGGCCTAAAACCTCCGCCTGCAAGGTCCCTAAGGGTTCTGGGATTGTCCGAGGCCACACCCCTAAGGAGAAGAATAAAGGAGGCCCTAGATTTTCCATGACATGGTACTGTAGGCATGTTAGCCTGAGCCCACTAAGGATCTTATTCTGTTTGAGACGGGAGAATGCAGTGGCTAAGACAGGGGCTTTCAACCTTGGCTGGATATTAGAATCACTGGAGGAGCTGTTAATACTAATCTCCACGCCCCACCGGCTGCACCCAGACCAATGAAATGAATCTCTGGGTGTGGGATCCAGGCATCAGTGTGTTTTAAAGCTCTCCAAGTGGTTCCAATGAGCAGCCAGTGTTTAGAATTGCTGGGCTAAGAGCCTGGACTTTGGAGCCAGACTTCCTGGATTCAAACCCACTTCAAATGTCACTTCCAAATGCATGGCTGGGATATAATCAAAGCTGGATAAATGTTAGTTGTGACTATGACAGTATTTTGGAATAATAATAGCCGTTTATAATGGCTAGAATCCAATATAACACAGAAGTTAAGCCTGCACACTCTGGAGTTTCACTGCTTGGCAAGGGAGGGGCCAGGGTGAGGAGAGTGAGGCTCCTGGGGGCAAAGTGTAAGGGGGCTCTCACTCTTCGAGTCCTGTAGCTGCAAACCGTCTGGGTCCAAATCTTGGCTCTGCACAGGACTAGCCATGTGGCCATGGGCCAGTGATTTACAGTGATTTATTCATCTGCAAAATGAGGCCGCGTCACATATGCAATGAAGGGAAGAGTTACAGAAACCTCATCAGGCTGGTGTGAGGCTTACACTGAAATAACACATACAGAGAAGTTAGCAGAAAGCTTGAGGCACACGGTCAGTGATTAGCTGTTGACGCGATGAGGAGAAAGACAGGGATGATGGTGTTGCTTAGATGCTTACTTTAAGTAACAGCAGTCCTTCAGATCCGTCTGGGGCTGTAGAAGGATTTTGAATTCCATGACAACTGTGGACCCTCTCCCCACAAAATTCCCAAATCTATGTAATTGTGCACATGCGGGCTGAAGTCTGCAGAAAACACAGATGGGGGTAGCTGGACACACAGGTCCAGGACCCTTAGCAAATTCTCCGCCATGGCTCATTGAGGGTAGTTCCTGGCTCCTGAGAACCCTGACTCCTCTGAGCCCCAGGAGGCAGCAGACTTTCCAGAGGCCACCTTTAACCACACCAAGGCTCCTTGGTCATGCTGCACCGACATGGCAGGAGTGGAAATGGTCCTCAGGAACCCCACTCTCTGGATAATCAGAACTCGTTCCAAGGTCCTTGGCTTAGGGAATATATAGGACCAAAGTAGAGTGGCCCTAAGGTTTTGGTGTTGGTAAATTGTTGTTCTCTATCCTCTAGACCTGCACTGCCCAATATGGTAACCACGAGCTATTTACACATAAATGAATGAAAATTAATGAAGTTAAAAATTCAGGGCTTCCCTGGTGGCACAGTGGTTGAGAGTCCGCCTGCCGATGCAGGGGAAGCGGTCGTACCAAAAAAAAAAAAAAAAAAAAAAAAATTCAACTTAGTCACGCTAGCCACATTTCAACTGCTCACTAACCACGTGTGGCATGTAGCTACTGCACTGGGCTGTGCAGACATAGGACATTTCTATCACGGGGAGTTCTCTTGAGCAGGACTGCTCCAGACCAGCAGTCCGCAAGCCACGCCCCGCCCCTCCCCGCCCCGCCCCCAAATCCAGCTGTGGCCCATTGAGTTATGGCCTGTGAGCTAAGGATGGTTTCTATCTTTTTAAAGGGTAAAATCAAATAAAGAATATGCAAGAGACCTACGTGGCCCACAAGGCCCAAAATATTTCCTATCTAATTTTTTACTGGAAAGTTTTCCAACCACTACTCAGACCATGTGTACCTTGAGAGTGAGGTTTGAGTGGGATTTACTTGTCCTGCCCCACAGTTTGTACCAGGGACTTTCTGCTTAGCTGCTAACAGTTGTGTAGGGGGTTGCTAAAATGGGACTCACCCCCGCCTGAAGCATAAAGACAATAGATGCTACATTCTGAAGAGACCACCATGCAAACATTTGAAATAAGGTGACTGAAAACAAGTTGACTATTACCAACCTCAAGGACTTAAAAGGACGGAGTAGAGGTTGAGAGGATTCTAGGGAGCAACAAAATAAATAATGATGGCTATGGGTTAAAACCACAGAATAAAATAAATACCAATGAGGCCATACTGATAGAAATGAATAAATGAGTAAACAAACGAATGAATAAATAGGGGAAAAGGGACTTTTCAATTAATCTAGAGGGAATGATGGGACTAGAAATCACTTTAGATCAACACTATAAATAATAATCCTTGTTTGCAAGACTCATTGAAGGATGGTAAGAACTGTGGGCAAAAGTCTGATGACAAATGAGATATTTGCATAACCTCAAAGTAACTTCCCAGAAGACACTTACTAATTACAGAGAATAATGCTACCTCTGCACAGGAGGAAGCTGGTAGATAGCACTTTAGCTGAGTGATCAAGGTCAACATGCCTAGTAATAAGAGACTGGCATCCTGTACCCCCTGATATGATGCACCGAGAAGGACACAATGTCATTTCCAAGTTATTCTTGCCAAAAATGTCAAAGTCAGTCTAATCAGGAGAAAACAATGACCAACCCACACTGAGGGCTATTTTATAGAAAAACTGACCAGTGCTCTTCAAAAGCATCAAGGGCATGACACTCGAGGAAAGACTAAAGAACTCTAACAGATTGGAGGAGACTAAGGAGATGTGACAATTAAATGCCACATGGGACTCTAGGTTGGATCCTGGACCAGGATATGACATTAGTGGGAAAACTAACAAATTCAAAAATAGTCTTTAGCAGGTTAGTTAATCCATGTTAATTTTCTGATTTCAATCATTGCACTATGGTTGTATAAGGTGTCAACATTAGGGGAAACTGGGTGAAGGGTCTACAGGGGCTCTGTGTACTACATTTGCAACTTTTTTCTACCTCTAAAATGATTTCAACATAAAATATTTCTTTTTTTAAAAGATGTTCTGTCTTCTACACCAGTCAGTGCCTCTCATACACATAGTCCAAATAATTTCTCTGAGCTGTACACAACTGGCCTGCCTCCCACTTCCTAAATCTCACTCACAAACTCTGGCTACTTTCACCCATGGAAGCCCCAGAGAGACAGCAGCACACGGTGGACCAGGTGACAGCTTCAGGATCAGATTGACTTGGGTTCAAGCTGCAGCTCCATCATCTACCAGCTGAGCCCTTAGGTGTTCCCCTGGCTGACTTCATCAGTTCTTACGACACCTCCTCCTAGAAGCCCTCCCTGACCACCTGCACTAAAGTTCCTTTTCCCTACACAATCACTGTGTAGCACTGGTTTTAGTTCCTTAAGAGCACTTATACTCCCTAAAATGTGTTTGATTTCCTGAAGGGCATGTTCACGCTGTACAGCATTCTTGCTTCCTTACCTTTTTGCTAGTGTGTTGTCTCCCCACCCCCATTCTGCGCCAGAACACAAGCTCCTCAAGCTTTGTCCACAGCTGTATCCTTGGCTTCTAGCCAGGATCATGCCTGTGGTGGCTGCTGAGTATACATTACAGTGACTGACGTGGCCCCCTCCCCTCCTGTGGTTTTCCTTAGCGTTTGGCTCAGGTCCTGCCCAGCACAGGTCTCGATGCGCCCGTGTGAACAGGACAAGGGGTTGATGACTTACTCATAAAACTCTGCTGCCGGCGTGAACTTGTACTTGGAGTACGTGGTATGGTTGCCCAGCACGGAGCTGTTGAGGAGCTTGGGGTCGGTGCAGTTGGGGCTGTTCCAGGCATGGCCGCAGTCAGTCCAGGGCAGGTTAAGGGTGAAGGAGGAGAAGAGGTAGTAGAGTGACCAGGCAATGATGACATTGTAGTAGAAGCCAACGTAGAGTGCAATGAGGATCACAGCATAGCCAACTCCTGGGTGGGGGGCAGAGGGGGTCAGGCAGGGGCAGAGGGGGTCAGGCAGCAGCTTCCTCAGAACCACCTCTCCTGGGGAGCTGGCTCAAACCATTGCACTACCCGACCTGCCACACCTCTCTTTTTTTCTGTAGCAGATTGTCGGAGCCCTAAATCCCCTAGGGCCCCACCCCCCATTCCTTTGCCTGAGGGCTCTCTCTTGCCCCTGGAGCCCCTTCTGTCCACTTATCATCAGGCAAGGCGAAAGTGCCAGGACATTTAATGCCCCAGGGAGCAGCCGGGTCAGGTGTTGGAGCATAAGTATCCCAGCTCCCCCCACCCCTTGGGCAGGATAACACTGAGGCATGATAACAGTCTCTCCCAGCGGAATGAAGCCCCTTGCCCACGGTGGAAAGGCACGTGATCCATTTATCATGTCTGCCATGGGAGCAAGAGGGGAGAGTAGTGGTATGTGTTCTGGGTACTTCTGACACTTCTGTGAGTTTTTCCCAATCAGGAAAACAGATTCCCTCTGGTTACTCAGCTGTACAGCCTGGACTGGAACCCAGATTTCCAGACTTTCTAGGCTAAAGCTGTTCCTGACACCCCCAATGCGTTCCATGTAACTTTGAATGGTGGACGTGCTTGACCTTGCCAATAACTGTAAATCTCGAGAGAGTTGGTCTACTGTAGATCCCACCTTTGGAGCAGGTTCTCCAGGGGCACACAGAAGTCTTTTAGAACAACCTTTGACTCCCCCAGATTCCTTCTTTACCTTTGAAAAACGGGCAGATCTTCCACACGGTGGCTGCCCCTTCCCGGTTGTACTGGCCCAGAGCCAGCTCCATGTAGAACAGGGGCATGCCAGCGATGATGAGGAACAGGGTGTACGGGATCAGAAAGGCACCTGGAAGACACAGAAGCAGAACGTGAGCCCCTAGATCCCTGCTCAGCCTTGGGCCTGCCCTTCAGAGTGTGTGGACCCATGTCAGCCAGAGCTGTGAGGGTCCTCATTCATGTCACCCGGCCACTTCTCAAGGGATGTCTTGTGGTAGGTAAATCAGAGCAATTAATACAAATAGCCATAACATAATAATAGTTATAGCAGTAGTCATAATCATAATCATAATAATGAGGGTCTGTGCTCAAATTAGTAAAATCTGTGTTCATCAAAGCTAAATAGGCTTGGGCTTCCCTGGTGGCACAGTGGTTAAGAATCTGCCTACCAATGCAGGGGACATGGGTTTGAGCCCTGGTCTGGGAAGATCCCACATGCCGTGGAGCAACTAAGCCCATGAGCCACAGCTACTGAGCCTGTGCTCTAGAGCCTGAAAGCCACAACTACTGAAGTCCGTGCACCTGGAGCCCGTGCTCCACAAGAGAAGCTACCGCAATGAGAAGCCCGCGCACCGCAATGAAGAGTAGCCCCCACTTGCCGCAACTAGAGAAAGCCATGCACAGCAACAAAAGAACCAAAGCAGCCAAAAGTAAATTAAAAAAAATAATTAAAAAAAAAAGCTAAATAGGCTTGTTTCTTGCAGGATTCTCCTAGCCTTTGATACACAAGCACAAGCTGTGACGGGCTATGAGGAAGATCAGGTGCAGTCTTTACCAAACTAATTTCAACATAGAACCCTTTATTTCATGAATCACAACTCTGGGGAATGCCAATCACCCCAAACCCTTCCTTTTATAGGTAAGGCAATTGAGGCCAGAGAGGGAGAGACAGTGCCCAGAGTTACATATGACTGAGTTTTCATTTTGCTCATGTCTATATCAGTTTAAGGTCACCTTGGGTTTTCCCAAACATGACCTCACTGGATTGTCCTTAGTCGCACATCAGCTCACAGAAATAATCAGAGGGTCATTATTTCCCCCCAGGGGAAACTGAAGGCACAGAAGGGAGTCGAATTGGTTTTGTTTGCACTGTTGCTAAGTGACAGAATCAGGATTCGCATTCATGTCTTCCAACCATCCAGCTCACTCTGTTACTGCTGGCTGAAGGTAAACAAACACCGGATCAAAGAGGTCAGAGGCTCAAGTCTCTGACCAGGGAAGATGCCCACCCAGAACACTGCCGAAGCTACAGGGAACCCTTGGCAATGGGCAGCAGCAAGTCCCTGGGAAAATTCCTGGTAGAATTAGACACGTCTGAGTTCCAGAGACAGTTCTCAGTACGCCTGGTAGCCTGGGGTGAGCTTAACGGGCTCTGACGCCGTGAGGTGACTCACAGGGGTACTTGCCACGTCAGCCTAGGCTGCTCCTTGGCCTGGTGCAACCGGAGGTGGCCAGACCAGATCCACACTCCTCCCGCCATTGGCCTTTGGCTGAGATGTCGTAACCTTGGAAACCAAACACTCTCTGACCCGCCCACGCTAGGAAAATGCAGAAACCGGGAAATGCGTAACGATGATAATATTAGGAATATAATATTCCCTACTGTGTTCCATGCAATATCTCATTCCATCTTCACAACAACCCTAAAAGTATTACTACCGCCATTTTACAGATGTGGAAACCGGGGCACCAGGCTAGCAGAGAACTGTGGCAAAGTCACATGCACCCAGGGTCGAACTCCCCCAGCTACTCAGACTGTCAGTCTCCACTTTCCTCCCAGGGCTTCCCCTCAGGAAGCCCAGGGCTCTTAGGGACAAAGCATGAAGTTTTGGCCGCAGTGCTGTGAGACCCAGTCCTTCTGAAGCAAGAGACGGACTAGCAGGGTGGGCAGTAGGGAAGAAACCACTGGAACATGAGTACCTCCTATGTATCAAGCAGGGCACTGGGCACTGGACATCTGTGATCCCATTTATCCTACCCAGAAACCATCTCAGGTGGCAACTGCTATACCCATTTTTCAGAGGAGGAAACTGAGGCTTGGTGACTTGTCTAAATTCACCCAACTGGTCAGTGATAGATCTGAGATTTGGGCCCAGGTCTGCCTGGCTCCAGAGCTCCAGAGCCATTCCCAAAATATTCTGTTGATTCCAGAATATCCCAGCCTCAATGGAGGACATGAGTCTGCATAGAGGCTTGGTGGAGGGTGATCTGAAACTGGGACTCTGGGGCCAGCTGAGCCAGCTGGTCTGCTGGTCATGGGCTGGTCCAAGCCTCCAGCCCCTGCTCCAGGCTGGACTTCTTTGAAACAGTCACATGCCAACCTCTCTCTTCCCCTCCTCATTTCTACTCTCAATCTCCACCCTTCTCTTTCCCCACACAGAGAGGGCTAGTGTGGCACTGGAACCCACATCTGTTCACGCTGCTGATAGCAATGCCGGTGATGCTGATGGAGGTCGGGGTGGTGGTGGTGACGGTGGAGCTGGTGAAAGTAACAAGTACCATTTATTGAGCTCCGTTATATGCCAAGCCACACACTAAGTTTTTGCATAATTATTCCTTTAAAACCACCCCTGAGAATTACCACCAATCCCATGTAAAAGATGAGGAAACTGAGGCTTAGAAAGGTCAAGATGGTTGTCCAAACTAGTAAGTATGCTTGCTTGGCTCCACATCTGGATCTGTTGGAGCCCCACTCTGCCTTGTGGCCACCTGTCACTGCCCTTGGGGGCCTGGAGCCAGAGAGTAAGGGAAATAGATGTATTAGAGTATTTAACAGGCCTGAAGACTGAAGTCAGTGGTCCAAGGGATAACAGGGAAGGAAAAAGCCAGGAGTCATGGCTCAGATCTCGGCACTGTGGTTTGCCCCTGTCAACTAGATGCTCTTTTCTACAACCAGAGGAAAAAGCAACATCAGCCCATTCACCAGGGATCTCACACTGGCCAGTTTTCTCAACTCTAACCTTCTGGGTGGCACTGCCAACAGGTAGGTAAATTGCCCAGTTGTAGGTAAATAACCCTCTTGTGCTGGCTGGGAGTTCCAGTGGAAGGAGAGGAGGAAAGATTACGGGTCTGCACAAGCCCAAGACTCTTCCAAGTGCATTTGATGCGGGGCAGCCAAAGCTTCAGGTGGTAACAGATGGGGAACGTTCAAGAATGTTGGAATGGCTGAGTATGAATGAAAACCAGAAAGCTGCCCAGTGGCCAGTGTCTTATTCTAAAAGAGGACATCGACCAGGGAGATGGCCTAAGCCCCCTTGCAGAAAGATCTGGAGGAAGCCAGGACAGAGCTGAAGAGTCAGAAAGAGGTTTCAGGGGTGCCTGAGGTCAGCTAAGGATGCTTCTCCTAGAAACAGCCCTGCAGCAGCTCCTGGGACACCGAGGCTGGTTGCAAACTTACTAGAAGGTACTGCTCTTCAAGGCCCATAAGTGCCACATTCCCACGGCCCTGCCTCATCTCCATGTGTGGCAGTGTCAGCTTCATCCAGCCTCATGCAGGGCCAGAGAGCTGAGAACCTGAGGAGCTACAGGCCCAGAATCCTGGCTCTGGAATGCTCTGGCTGGGCTGACAGGGGCAGACCTCCCGAGGGTCTCAGTTCCTAGGGGTCTCCAACATTCACACACGTACACAGATGCATACCTGTGCATCTTCATGCAAAGGTACACACGGATTCTGCACGTCAACACACTCACACGAACACAGGAAGAAAAGACTGTCAACTGCGAAAGGGACTCCAACCCGTGGCCTTTGGGTAAATTCAGTAAGAAAAGCATCTGTCTGGCACACACTGCCTGATGCCGCCCCGCCATTAGAGAGGAACCCTACTGGTCAGAGAGGGGCTCTGGACTCCTCTGTGCAAATGTCAAGTCCTCGGAAAAGGGAAGCCAGTGGTCACTCAGTTCAGATGGGAAGTGCTGGAGCAGACCCCTGGTGGGGGAGGAGGACCCCAGGGGAGGGGACGGGATGCCTGTGGGAGGTGGCTCAGCAAGAGGAGGTGTGGGCCAGGCCTGGTGTGAGGGTGGAGAGACTGTGATCAGGGAGGGGCTGCAGGAGGGACAGGAGGGTCCCTTGAGACCTCACTGGCCCAGCTTCCCAGTTGGGGGAGGGTAGGATTCCTCAAACTGGCCACATCCTGATGTATTAAGAAGTGAAAACCCACAGGACTGTTCGCCTGGTGCCTGTAGCTCAGCTATGGGTTGTCACTGCCCGTGGCTTTCACCAGAATTCCAAGAAAAAGTTACTCAATGCCTACGGTAGCCAGATTTGTCTCCGCTTCCCAGGTACCCCAAGGGTATAGACATCAGGGTGCAAAAGAAGATGAGATTTCAGTAGAGACAGGGCTGCATGCAGCAGGCCCACCCGACTTGTAGAAATGGGGACAAGAGCACCGGTGGAGACTTACCCTGCGATATCCACATATTTAAAGGTGACAACTCAGGCCACAGCTGTTAAACCAAACCTGCTCTATCATCTTACCTTGACAACTCAGCATGGTTCTATTATAAAGTTCAAATCTGGAATCCCCAGTTCTTGGAGCTTTGCACTTGAGTGTGGAGGCCTGGAGGGAGCCCGCACCCTGCTTCATCCCCACCTCAGCTCCAACCAGCAGTGTGTGAGGCCTTTTGCACATACGTGTGGACTCTTGTGCCCACATGTCTAAGCTCTGTCCACAGCCTCTGCAGACAGGGGGCCTCTGGCTTCCCCTTGGGCCTGGGGCTGTGCAGGCCTATAACACAGTCCAGGCTGGGGAAGCAGGGTCCAGGTAAGAGGACCTTGTAGACTGGGGTGGGTGGATGTTGGAGTGTTTGGGCAGGGAATTCCGGAGTCCAGGTACCTGGAGTTTGATGGGGGTTAGAATCAGTGCTCTGAGTGGGCAGGCCCTCTCAGCCCTGGCGTGGGGGAGGCAGAGAGGAGGGCAGATCAGGGCACAGGGCCCAGGGCAGACCCCCTGTCTCTGCTCTGGACTCCTGACACAGAACTCCTAAAACCCTTGTAACTTCCTGAGTGATGGGGGTGACAGGAGCATCTTACGCAGAGCTCCTAAATCCCTGGGAATTTTCTGGGTGATGGGAGTGTCTTTTGTTCTAATGAAGCCACTCTTGGTGGGCTTCTAGATGGGGGCTGGTCCCCAGAAAGATCAAGCCATGATTAGGGGCTTAGGACTTTCAGCCCCACGCCCACCCTCCAGGGAAGGAAGAGGGGCTAGAGATTGAGTGAATATCGATCATGCCCTTGTGAGGAGGCTTCATAAATATCCCGAACGTAGGGGGTTTGGAAAGCTTCCGGACTGATGCACTGGTGAGCACGTGCACATACTGGGAGGGTGGTGCACCCCATCTCCACGGGCTCTGACGCTCCTGCACCCAGGACCCTTCCATACCTCACCCCCTGTGTACTTCTTCACCTGGCTGTTTACCTGTACCCTTCATAATAGCCTTTATAACAAACTAGCAAATGTTTCTCTGAGTTCTGTGAGCTGTTATAGCAAATTATCAAACCTGCAGAGGGGGTCATGGGAACCCCTGATTATAGCCGGTTGGTCAGGAGCACAGGTGACATCTTGACCCTTGTGACTGGCCTTTGAAGTGAGAGAATTCTTGTGAGACTGAGCCCTAACCTGTGGGGTCTGCACTAACTCCAGGTGGTGTCAGAATTGAATGGTAGGACACCCACCCCAAAGTTGGAGGATGGGTTGGTGTTAAGAAAAACCCCACATATTTGGTGTCAAAAGACTGTAGAATGTGTACAAAAACGGAGTTTTCCTCTTACCCCCTTGCCTCGATCTGAGGCAATCCTGGCCCCCAACCATGCTATTTATGGCTTTGTGACCTCGAGCCAATGTGACTTCTCTGAGCTTTGGTTCCCCCTTTGTAAGGGGGGATAATACCTGCATCACTGGTTTGCTGTGATCATTAGAGATAATGGAGGTGAAGTCCCTGGCACTGAGGTGCTCTGTAAATGGGAAGCATGTCCTGCCATCACACGTAAGAGCAGCTGAGATGCGCCTTTGTACACTGGAAACCACAAGCTAGAGATCGCCCGTGAGGTTGACGGTGGCCGGGTCCTCTGCAGAGCACAGCACAGAAGCTCCCAGCACAGAAGGATTTTGAGGCAAGTTGCTTGGGCAACTCATGCCCCCATCCCAAGCGAGGCTGGCTACTCCTCCTCGTGTCCAAACAAGATTGCTGACCACGAGGAGTAGATCCAAGGATTCCCTGAGGCCACAGCCAGCCCCATGAGCAAAAAGGGCTCTGGCGGTACTGCCCAGATGCTCCTTCAAGAATGAAGGACCTGTTCCCCTGCAGCTGGGACTGCTCAGCCCTCAGCTGCAGCCCTTTGGGAATTGCCTCGGCTGAAGCCAGCTGCCTCACCCAAGGCCACATTCCCTTCCCAGGGCAGCTGGCATCCAATGACCGATGGACCCTGGGGCATACAGTCCTGGCCCCCTCACCCCAACTCAGGACCAGTCTGAAGGGCCATCCCAGCTTCAGAGGACACCATGGTCAGCTGAGGCTTTGCTGACCCTGGCAGCCCAACCTCTCTGTCTGGCCAGCTCTGCTTCCTCCTTTCTCCTAAATCCCTCTCGCTGCAGCCTCCACTTACTGCTTTCGTTCTGTCCTCCAGAACAAAACAAATCAGACTTCTCCAAAGCAATCCTTTGTGCCCTTTGGGTGCCAGGTGTAGGGTCCCCCTCTGAGTCTTTGCCAGTGGCCATTTCTGTAAGGAACCATGCCTGTTCCTATAACAAATCACGCCCAGGTCATTCAAGTTTGTCAACACGGACTCTCTGCCACAGGTAGGGTAGCTGAGCCATGTGGTATCAACTTGTGTCTTCTCTGCCCCAAGACTGACCTTCTCCTTAGGACCCTCAGCAACCACTGTGGGGCTCTGCCCACTGGCCTCAGAGTTCCCGGGACCTCAGCCCAAGTGGAGTCTTGCACCTCTTCACTCCATCCCCTGCACTCTACCGAGACTAGCCAGCAGCATTTATACACGCCTCTACATAAGCCTCTGCTACTCAAAGAGGGGATTCTACAGAATGATCTACCAAGTGACGAGGACCGCCTTTTCTGGTCCCACAAGGGGTTGCTCCCTCATCTTCACTTTGGGTTCTTCCAGCTGATCTCTGGACCCTAGTTCTGAGAGAAGGACAGTTCCAATGAGGAAACATGCTTGCTCCTCTGGTAGATTAAACCCCGCCCCTCTAAGGAGGTCAGTGGGGGTGAAATTCAGGGAAATTGGAGTTGAGGCTACCCCTCCTCCTGTGACAATTCTCCCTCCATGTCAACTTTTCGGGATCTGACTTGATTCTTACTAATGAAGCTCCTCGAAGATTCTGGTTTCCCATCTCTTCCATCCTGGTCTCTTTAAGAGGAACAAATTACAGGGTGTTTGGAACGGTCAGAACTATATTAGAGAAGGAAATATAACTCACAAAGAACAGAGTGGAACCTCACCTCCCTGATTTGGGATATAGCACCTCCAATAACAGAATTGAAAATGACGTTAACTTGTAGAATACCTGTAATAGACTATGAACTCCCTAAAGGCAGGGATTGCCTTTTGCTCATCTCTATATTCCTGGCATATGACAGGCATTTAGTAAATGGGGTTTTTTTGTTAAATAAATGGATCCCGGCAGTGACTCACACAGAGGATGCAGCTAATGAAAGCCCCGGGGCCTTTCTCCACTTGTGCTGTGGCCTAATCCTTACTTAGGCAGTTGGGTTTGGGACCACAGGGCAGGATGTAACATTTATCCCTATGAAATCCCACCTTGTTGAAAACAGTCCTTCTAAATCTTTTTGGCCAGCTCAGAGCAATGGGCCAAATCATGCTGGTAGTGCCAGATCACAGTCTCAGCTCCAGCCCCTGAAGAATGCCTCATTCCTGCAAACTTGTTAGCCGGAGGGCCATACCAGCTGGCTGGCTCATGTACATCTGAGCTGAAAAATCAGCCTCAGGCTTGGCAAGCTCAGGGTGTAGATGGCCCCCTGCAGCCAGGCCCAACGCGAGGGCGATGAGTTTGCAAACTCCTGCCTTTTGTACCCGTCACCGCCTCTTACTTGACCTCAAGAACCCCAGATATTTTGGCCAAGAGGATTCCCAAAGGTCTGTGGGTACCAGAGGCCCTGAGCTCACTTGAGGAAGGAAGGGAACCCCATTTGGGACCCAGAACTACATATCTCACGGGACCCGTGTTAATCCCCATTTTCCAGGTAGGGAAAAAAGTGGGATAAGGTTAGGCTGTTAGAAATCCCAGGCCAAAGTGTGACCACTTTCCAGCCTTATATCCCTTCTAACTTCCTCTTAGAATCAAATCTGCTCCAAAATCAGGACCCTGCCCTACTCCTGTATCTAGCCTGGGTCTAGCAGTTAAAAATCATTGAACGATAAAAATAACAGCAACAACTTCATTTATTGAGCCCCTACTACGTGTCAGACACTGTTGTAAGTACTTTGCTTATATTATATCTAATGTCATATCACCCTGTGGGGAGAGGCAGTCACCTTCCTTTTCTGCACAAGGAAACTGAGATCCAAAAAGGACGAGTGCCTTGTCCGAGGCCACACTTCTGGGAAGTGTCAGGCTCAGATTCAAACTCAGGTCTGTCTGAACTTAAAGGACATCTCTCTGACAGCTCAGAGATGTCAGCCGGACACATCTCAAACAGAAGCGTTCATTTACAAAGGATAATTCAGAGTGGCCTCTTCCATGGCAAGGAGACAGACACGGGGACTCGATGGATCTGTCCACTCCTCCCTGGGGACCAACACAGGCCTGGCCAAGATCACAGGAGCGGAGGACCTTGGAAAGAGCCCCACTGACACCGCCTCCCTCTTTGAGATGGTTCTGAACAAAGCCTTGGAATTTCCAAGAGTGGCTTTCCCGGCTAGAAGGAAGCCACTTGCCCCCGTGCATCCCAGCAGCTGGCTTATGGGAAGATGTTCGGACAGGTTGATCTTTCTCAGTAATTCATTCAAAAAATATTAGCCAAAAAATATATATATATTAGCCAGGGGCCTAAACTATTGGCACCTTTATCATTTCAAAACATCCTCCAGTCTGGGCCAGCATGAACAGCTGGACTTGGAGGTTACCGTGTTAATACTGGCACCAGAAGAGAACACAGCCTGTTAAATAATAGGGTGCGTGAGTCCTGGCTTGGGTGCAGTGCTGAGCCAGGCATTGGAGAGGGACGGATCTTGGGGGTCATCCAAGCTCACCTCCAGCTGTAGCAGGGAACTTGAGCTCAGAGAGAGTGACAGAGATGGGATTTGAACTTGGGTCTTTGGGCTGCTTCTAGAATTACAGGATATCCACCTGCCAACCTGCTTGCTCATCTCTAGGGCTGACTTTATAATTGCTGGATGGGAATTGATCCACAAGGAGCAGCCAGGAGGTCTCAGCAGAGACAAAGCCCAGAAGGAGCCAGCCAAGCATCCCCTGGAGGGGTGCAGAGTAAGAACAGGAGCTGCCTCAGACCCTGAGATGTGGGACTGCACCGCTCCATTGTGCCAGCCGTAGACATCCTAGCCAGAAATGGAAATTCACTCGTATAACTTCCCCACCCCGTAGCCTGCCAGCCACGGTCTCCATAGCCTGGCCCCAACTTGCCTCTTCACCCTTATCTCTCCCGGCTCGCCCTTCTGCCAGTCTGCACTCCTAATCTCAGAGACGATCCCTCCTGCATTCTTGAACACCTAGTACACCTGCTCCCTTCCCCAGGCTTGTACGCGCTCCATCCGTCCCAAGGAGCTGAGTTCCAACCACACAGCTCACTTCCTCTGAGTCTTTCCTAAGCAGCCTCTCCTCAGGCCTTTAGAGCACATGACACCTCTCCCATCCATCTCACGCATCATCGCGAGGATGTGAATAAGAGGTGGCAGCTATCTTTACTAAGGCCGTACTTCACGCCAGGCCCTCCACAGCATTATCACATTGAGTCCTCACAACAACCCTCTGAGTTGAACACCATTGTTTCCATTTGACAGATGAGGAAACAGAGGCTTGGAGAGGTGCCCAATGTCACACAGCTAGAAGCTGGAACCCAGGACTCCACAGCCAGGGCTTCTGATCTCTAGGTGCCAACCCCGCCTCCCACCAGCACAGGCTGCCTCACTTTGTTAGCTCCTGCCGGTGGAGTTGGGGGTTCTGCTGTTCCTGGGTAGGCATTAGGTCTCTGAGGGCTTGAACCATTTCATTCATTTTTTTCATCCAACAGAAGTTTGTCGGGCACCTTCTACCACATTGCCAGGATCTAGCCCTTATCTTGGGCATTAGAAATACAGGCATGAAAAAGCCACAGTCTCTGCTCTCAATGTGCCCCCGTCTGTTTGGAAGACAGACTCGCAAAGAGACAAATGACTCAACAACTCAGGATGGGTGATGTGCAGGGCTAGCAAGCCTAGGAGAGGGAGCTTCTGGCCAACTTCACCTAAAAATTGGAACGTGTGACAGATGTGCTGTGTTTGGTGCCCTGGGCACCTGGTACAGACTACCTTGCATACAGCAGGCACTGTCAGTTGGTGGTGGTGGCCAAGTGAGCGGACAGTGTCAGTGAAAGCCCCAGAATATCCATCTAGCTGATGTGTTCAATTGGCCATCTGGGGTGCTTTTAGTTTCAACAGATACTTATAACAATGGAAATGATGTGTAGTGCATGACAATGAAGCCCTTAGATGACTAGAGCTCCTGGCAGGCAGAAGTGGTGGTTAATACATCTAGGTGACCCCTGCAGAGCCTAGCACTGTAGCTCATGCCAAGAGGAACCCAATCAGTATTGCTGATTAATGACAGAACCTTCTGCTGTCTAGGGACACGCAGCCTCGGACAGTCATGCAGGACATGCTAGACAGAGTGTCCTAGGTTTTCTTAGTCTGTCTTTCATTCCTCATCTCCCTGTCTGCTAAAAATACAGAGAACCTGCATTTCCTCCCTCCTTGAGTCCAAAGGGCCAGAATGCTTAAACCTGACCAGAAACTCTTGAGAAGCTACAGCAGTCAAACGAGGAAAAGTTTCACCTCTGGATCATCTGTTTTCCATTCCTCACCCAAAGCAAGTGTCCAGAGTACACACTGAAGCAATCAGCAGGGGCCCAGACCCTATGGAACAAGGTCATGAGCTTTCCCTCCAGCTCCAAACCCTCACCCTACCTCCCTCTGACCCCCTGGAGTCCTGAGCCAGAGCCCCTGCCAGGCAGATGGCCCAGTGGATAGAAAAGTGTTTCGGTTGCTGGTGGCCACCCCTTTGCCGACTTCTTCCTCTGGGTCATTTTCCCAGGCTCTCTACAGGGTACTCCTGAGCCCATCCCAGCAAAGGGGGCAGGTCTGGGGTGGTTTGGGCAAAAGCTCTCAGGAAGGAGTTAGGGCTTTAGGCTCCAGTATCCTGCCCCCTGGGCTGCTTCCCCCAGGACTCTGCCCTCTGAGTAGGCGATAGTTGATTTCAAGGCTCTCATCCCAGGGCAGACAGTAATCGGTCACCCAGCAGGGGGAGGGGGAGAGAGCCTGGTTGCTGGACTGGGGTCTCCTCCAGGCCTTCCTCCCACTCCACCCTGCAACGTGGCCAGGACCCCAGGAGGTAGAGGCTTCATCCCAATCACCCAGGCCTCCTGTCTCAAGGACCAGGCCAGTTCTTGGTACCCACTGATGCAATCCCGCCTAGGCTGTGTGCTCTGGTCCCTCCAGCCAAAGGACCACCAACCCGAGAGTGGAGTTCTCTCTGCCACTAGCTTCTCTTTATGCGTCTCTGTTCCAGGGTTTCTGTCCCCAAGGGAGCAGGGCCTCCCAAGTGCCTTCAGGGTACCCAAGTCCTTTATCAAACCTGGAGCGCTGGAGTTGGGGTCACCGTGGGCACTTTTGGCGCCCAGTCAAGAGCTCTCCACCTCCCTTCCTGCGGACCATCAAAAAGTCAGAGTTCCTCACCCAACCTGGTCCTTTCACGCATGCGCCTATCACCGTCCAAAGCCATGCCTCGATTTCTCTGTTCCACAGGGGATTCCTTTTTCCGTGAGCCCTATCCAGTCCCTTCCTGCGTCCCAGACTTGCCCTTCTGCTTCCTCTTCTCCTCTGTGTGTATCCCAGCTCCTCTCCCGGCCACGGCTGTGGACTTCAGGTAGCCTCCCAAGTACAAACCCCCAACCCCTCAGGGGGCTCACCTCCACCGTTCTTGTAGCAGAGATAGGGGAAGCGCCACACGTTGGCCAGGTCTACGGCGAAGCCGACCACCGACAGCAGAAAGTCGATTTTCTTGCCCCAGGTCTCCCGGGGCTGCTCGTCGCCGTCGCGGGATGCCAGGAGGCACTGGACGCCGTTGCGCTCTTTCACCACCAAGAGTTCTGCAGCTTTGCGCTTCCGCTGGGGCTGCTCCGACCCCGGGCCCGCCCCGCTGTTCTCAGGCTGCACCTGTGGGTTCATCCGCGCCAGAAGCATGGGTGCGGCTGGCGAGAGGGGAGTCGGCGATACTGGGAGCACGCCGAGGCTCTGCTGGAATCAAAGGAAAAGATGCGGTCACTGGGCCCTTCCACCCTGCCTGCGCCTCCCGAGGCCTCCCGGGAGCGCCGGGATACTGTGGTCGGCGCGCGCTGAGCGGACGCAAGGTTCCTAGAAAAGGGCGCGCGTCTGTTGGAAAAATTTGGAAGCAGAGGTAGTGGGGCGCCCGACTGGGACGGCACTTGGAGGTGGAGACCACCCCTGCCGCCCTAGGGATCCTGCTAGGCACCCTGCAGCTCTTCCCTCATTCACCCGCTCTCTCTTGTCCCCAAACGGCGGAGTTTGGACACGTCCAGGCAGAGGTTTCCCAGGGCGGTGACCCGGCCGGGTGCAGCTGGCTGCCCCCTACCCTCAGCTCGGGTCTGAGCCACGTCCGAAAGCCCCAGGGTTCTCCCCGGACACTTATTACTTCTGTACTTCAAACTCACTGGCACCCTACCTCTGCGCATCCCAACCTGGGCCTCCCCAGCACACCTAGCTCGGTTCCGCGCGCAGGGCGCACTCACGTGTTCGGCGGCGACGGGATCCCGGCTGCCGTGCGCCCTGCTTGCCTGCTCCGGACCCGCCTCGCCTCGCCTCGCCTCGCCTCGCCTGGCTGTGGGGCGCGGGCTGGGGCTGG
>NW_020173491.1:6521063-6551221 GCF_003031525.2 Neophocaena asiaeorientalis asiaeorientalis | reverse complement strand
GCGCGGGGCGGCCGGCGGGGCGCAGGCTGGCTGGTTCTGACCGAGCCGGGCGGGGGCCGGGCTGGTAATGTAGCCTGCGCCCCAGGTAACGCGCCGATTGCATTAACCCAGCGCCGGGCCCGCTCTGTCTGGAGCCTGTTAGCGCTAATGGAGACTGACAGCGCGGCCGGGGATGGGCAGGGGCGGGAGCGCGGCGCGGGCTCGGGGGACGGCGGGAGTCCCGCTCCCGGCGACTCACGGGACCCGGGCGCCCATTCCCGTTGCAGCACGCACTGGGACACCAGACTCAGCTCCTGGGGGCACCAGGCTCTGACCTCTGACTACGGGAAGAGAGCGAGACTCTCAGAAATAGTATCTGAGTCGCGGGGACCGGGAAAAGACTGGGGAGATCAACGACGGTTCAGTACCAGCTCTGTCATCCGCCGCAGGCCACTTAAACCACCTGGCCAGAGTTTCTCCCACAACAAAATGGGAATGTTCTGTTCAGTGCCTAGGAAGGCACGCTGAAGGCCTGCAGGCCATTGGGTGGGTTTTGTTTAGCTGGCTCGAATTGAAAGGTCACAACTGGGCACTTACTCCTTCGTCTGTTTGTTACGGGCAGGCTAGCAAGGGATTTGAGGTTGTGACCCCTGTTGTAGGAGGCTTAGAGTCGCTATTCATTCATTTATTCACCCATTCATGCACCCCTTTGCTCACGTGTTCCTACATATGCCTTTTATGTGCCAGGCACTGTTCTAGTCTCTTGAGACACATTAGTGGACAACTCAGTCAAAAATCCCTTAAAAAAAAAAAATCCCTGACATGATGGTGTTTACAATCTGTCATGGGGAGTCAGGGGAAAACAAGAAACATAACAAGTAAACACATTATTATATAGTATATCAGAAGGTGATCTGTACTATGAGAGGATAGGGAGTGCTGTGTGGCGGGAGGGTGCAGTTGCAGTGTGACCAGGGAACTTGAGAAGGCGAGTTTAAACAAGTAAAGGAGTGAGCCATTTGGACCTGATATTCATTCATTCGTTTACCTGTTGGTTAATTTATTCATTCATCAGTAGATGCTTATCACCTGCTATATGCCTGAAGCATGCTGGCTGGTGGAGCTATGGAGATAGTCCCTGGCTTTAAGGAGCTCTCAGTCCAGTGTGTAAAGGGTTGATCACAAATCAGCGTGGTCAGAATTAGTTGTGACCACAAGGGTGTGGAAATTGGGCGCAGCTGAATTAGCGAGTAAGGGGTGGGGTGGTGATCCAAGAAGGCCTCACAGAGGTGACAACTCTTAAGCAGGATAGGTAGGAGTTTGAATAAGCCCAGGCACACCGACCTTTCTTTCGTTTAAACATTCCAAGCTCAAACCCACCTCAGGACCTTTACACTTGCTGTTTCCTCTGCCTGAGTTGTTCAGGTCTCAGTTCAGTGGTCCCTTCCTGACCACTCAAATTTAAAGTGTATGCCCACTCTCTATCACATCACCCTATCATCCTGTTTTATTCCTTTCATTACATCACTATCCAAATTTTAAAATTTGCTTATCTATTATATGTCTCCTCTTGGTGGCTTATGAGCTCCGTGAGGGCAGGGATCTTGGCTGTCCTATACACTACCATATTCCTAATATCTGAATGAATTAATGGTGGTGCATGAGGGTGTTTAGAGCATTTTCATCAGGGTGACCAGCATGACAGATGTCCTCTGTGAAGGATGCAGAGAGAAGAGAAAGGGAAAAATAGTGGGGTGGTGGGTCAGCCTTGGCCTTCTGGAGGCTGCTGGTCAGAGAAAGGAGGAGGTTTCAGGAGGAAAGCCTGGAACCACACCCATCAAGGATGTTCATCTCCTCTGACCCGTGGACAATTTTGATAAGCCTGTGAGGAAAGCAGGAATGGAATCATCTTTCCAATCTGGGGGGTCAGGAAACTGTGGCTGTGAAGTCTCACAGGTTGGAAGTGACAGAGTTGAAATGAGAACCCAGGTCTCCTGGCTCCCAGCCTGTGTCTCCTCCACCAGCTTATGGATGGAGACACGCAGAATCTCTCTGGGAGTCATCTTCCCCTCCTCTCTTCTACCCCATGTCCCATCCAACTGGTCCTGAGAATCCCACCTTTAAGTCTGCTACGAAGCCTCATTCCCACTGCTGCAGCATCCCCACAGAGGGTCCCCACCCATCGCCTTCCACTGCAGCAGCCTCCTCGCTGGTTACCCCGTGTCCGGTATCTTTCCAGCCACATGATATTCACCAGCTGCCAGAGCCTTTTCTAAAACTCATCTGATCACCTCACTCTTCTGCATAAAACTCCTCTGAGAGACAACAACACATCAACGTGATTTAATTAACCCTGAATTTGAGGTAATTTTATTTTCTTCTTTATACTTCTCTTTATCTGACAACTTTTCTACAATGAGCATTTGATACTTATGCAATCAGAAAAAAGATAATTTCTTAAAATCTTCCAATCTTTCCAAGATAATATCAAGACACCTTCAGCTGTACAGACAAGATTCTGCCTGCCTATTTAACCATATCTCTTGCTATTCCAACTCTCTCCTCATTCTTCTTAAAATTCCTTTACCATCTCCAAATTGTGCTTTATTCTCCAGCAACATGAGAGATACTCAACTATTAATAGTTCCTTGGACACCTTGTGCCTTTTTACACTTGTGGATTTTTAAGTAGGCTGTCCATCTTCCTCTTGTCTACCTGGAGAACTCCTATTCATCCTTTAAAATCTCAGACGTCACCTCCACTGTAAAGCCTTCCCTGATAACCGCCTCCCACAATAGAGTAAACTCCCCCTTTATATTGCTTTGTATTTTTGCCTAGTACTTTTTCTGTGTGACTTCCCTACTAGGGAAAAGGACAGTACCTGATATATCCTGTTACATAGCTTGCACTCCAGAAATGTGTACACAACAGAACTAGGAGAGATCTCAATTGTTGGCTGGGTTTGGTGTCTTTGGTTGGGGTTTTTTCTGTTGGTTCTTCCAGAAACAGAACCTGAAACAAAGAATTGAATTCAAGAAGTTTATTTAGGAGGGGATACTGGAAGCACTGATAGAGGAGGGGGGAGGTAAGAAAGGGAAGGAACCCAACAGAGGGGATGTTAAAAAGCAGGTACTACCAAATATAAAATCGATAGCTAGTGGGAAGCAGCCACATAGCACAGGGAGATCAGCTCGGTGCTTTGTGACCACCTAGAGGGATGGGATAAGGAGGGTGGGAGGGAGACGCCAGAGGGAGGAGATATGGGGATATATGTATATGTATGGCTGATTCACCTGGTTATAAAGCAGAAACTAACACACCATTTGTAGAGTAATTATACTCCAATAAATATGTTAAAAAAAAAAGCAGTTATGGCTGTGGGCAGCTGTTGGTCAGTCCTGCTGGGAACTTCTGGGAGACAGCATTGACCATGCCTCGGAGTTGTCCCATCCCTGGGCGAGGAAGCTGGAGTATTTATCCATGAAGGCTGCTCCCTTCAGCCTTCCCTGGAAGGGCGCTAACTTCCCGGCATTCCCAGCCTGTCTGTGTGTGGGCTGAGCGAGCTCCTGTTGCCAGAAAAAGTCTCCCATCAGAGTCCCAGGTACGGGCAGTAGGAAGCTTGTGGGTCAGGTCTGCATTGGCAGGAATAGTGGATGATGAGTGGTGTTGGTGAGGCAGTGGAAGTGTTCACTACTGAGATGGAGGGAGACACCCTCCCATACATGCACATCACTGGAGGGGCCACCAGCAAGTCCTGAGGGTTCCACTTTGTGGTTTCAGAGACTTCTGGAGGACAGCAGTGAGGATACCAGCCCGCGGCTGTGCTGAAGGGGAAGACATCTCTCTCCATCTCTGGCCCAGACTCCCTGCCCTCAGTTCCAAGAGCCATGGGGCCATGTGGCTTCTCTCTGTGCCCTGCCTCCTGCCCCTCCAGGTGGCCTGAGGGCAAGTGGGTGGGCAGGCGACTGGAGCATTATCAGAGCTAACGGGATCCCTGGGGAGGCGTCACTTCCACTTACCACAGCACTTGGTGACACAGGCCATGGGCACAAGGTGATGGCTGGTGCTGTCAGCCCAGCTCTGGCCATCTCCCTGCAGACACCAAGACCCTGACACACAAAGGCTGGTCTGGAGGTTATTTGGAATCCAAGTGGCTCAGTCCTGGAAGTGTCCTGAGGATACTATCAGAACCTGCACCTCTATTGCACTGATGAGGAAAATAAGGCCAGAGAGGAGGAGAGGTTCGCCTGTACATTTCCTCCCTTCCTTCTTTCCTCCTTCGCTCCTTCCTTCCCATCTTCCTTCTCTCTCTCTCTCTCTCTCTCTCTCTCTCTCTCTCTCTCTTTCTTTCTGTTTCTTTTTTTTTCATCTTTTGATCAGGGGCATTAGACCAATGTCCCTGCCACTGACCTGCCCTGCGTCATTGGTCATGGGTATAGGTTAAACTGCATTTACAAATAGCAAAAAAGTGTCCTCAGTAAAAGACCCCTAGGAGCTGAAATCAGTCTCCTTCAGGACACCTCCCACTAAAGTCCCCCAGGTGTCCCTGAGGCTTCCAACCTACCCCGATGGGACTCATCTGGGTTAGAAGAGTCTAAGGACTCTTCTCTACGGAGCTCCTACCCCACCTGGGACTACATCCGGGCACAGGCATTAAAGAGCGTCTATCCATCATTGACGATGGATACAACCATTTACATCCCCTGACTGGATCTAAATACAGACCGACATCTCCACACAGGTAATAAACGGCACCTGGAACTCCCGTGTCCAAGATAGAATTCTTGGTGACCCCTTGCTGACCTGCATGCACACCTGTTCCTCCTCACCTCCCTCATTCCAGGCGATGGCATATTTTTCCTTGTAGATCCTCAGAGGCCAAAAACCTTGGAGTCCTCTTTCTCACGTTCCCACAACCAATCCTACTGCAAACTCTGTTGGCTCCGAATCAGATCCCACCTCCACACCTCCAAGGTCGCCACCCTGTTCCAGGCTATGTCATCCCTCACCTGGATTACTGTGGCAGCCTCTGAATGGCCTCCCTCACTTCTCCCTTTGCCCCCTGAAGTTTAAGCTCTACACAGCCACCAGGAAGACCTTTTGGAAGCGAGTTCAGATCCTATTCCTCCCTCTATCCAATGGCTCCCATCTCATTCAGAATAGAATTTGAAGCCCTTCCACGGGTGAGATGGATGAATGAGTAAACCATCCTTTTGTGGATTTGCCAACACAAGCCTGGCCAAGCCTCGTGACCCTCTATGGGATGGACAGAGGCACTAGCTGGTGGGGTGGCAGAGAAAGCACAAGGCTGGGAGTCAGCACCCTGGGTTCTGACTCCTGCTCTGCTGCTTTCGGGCTTTTTGGCGAGGGCCAAGTCCATCAGCAAGATGCGGAGGGACAGTAGGAAGAAGAAAGACAGACAGAAGTTATGTCAGGACTGGAACTGCAGAAGGAGAAAGGAAAGGAGATGTTCGAGGCAAAGGAACTCAGTCTCCTGGGAGGAAAGGAGGACCTCCCTCTTCTGCATGAGCCACCACATACATCCTTTGGCCTGAGGTGGTCACGTGAGTTATGGGGACAGAGGACTCACACCTGGTTTATGTCCTGTTCCAAGGCAGAGGGGGGTTGAGGTCAGCTGACCAGGATGAGCCGTAATCAGGCTGACACAAGGCCTCTGTCCATCATGGGGATGAATATCAGAGCAGGATGGGACCACAGAAACCTTCATGCCCAGGTGTACTCTGTTAGAAGACCAGACACTCCTTAGATAACCCGATGAATGTGGACTCTCCCAGAAATATGCATGCACACATGGTATTTTAAAATTTAGTGTGAAATTTCTCATACATAAGAAAAAGTGTATAAAAATATATGAACAATTTATAGTTTAAGTATCAATAATATGAACATACAAGAACCCACCCCGTTGGATTAAGAAATAGACCATTTCCGATACCCTATGAGCCCCTGTGTGCCCCACTCCAAGGTAACCACTTTCCTGTATTTAGCAACTCATCAATTTCTTTGTTTTTCTTTACAGTATTGTCACCTATGAATCTATTCCTAACAATATATTGTTCAGTTTTATCCTTCTTTGAACTTTATCTAAAAGGAATCATACTACAGATACTGTTCTGTGACTCCTTTGGCTTGAATACAATATTTTTGAGATTCATCCATGATGATGGAGTTAGCTGTAGTTCACTCATTTTCACTGTTGTCTGTATTCATTCTACTGTCTGAATTATAACAATTTGTTTATTCATTCAGCTATTGAAGGACATTTGGATTGTTTCTAGTTTTTTAAATATTTTGGACAATGCTGCCTAGAAACTTTTGTACAGACAACTCCTATGCCCATGTGCAAGTTTCTCTAGGCTCTATACTTTGTGAAGTGCTGGTGTGCAGAGTATGTGTTTGTTCAGCTTTATCAAATAATGTCAAACTATTTTCTAAAGTGGTACCAGCTGAAACTCTAACACTGTTATTTCTTCACTTCCAATTTCTTTACATCCTCGCCAACCCTTGGCATTATCTGGCTTTTATTTTTTACCAATCTTTAAGATGTGATTTTGGGAATTCCCTGGTGGACCAGTGGTTAAGACTTGGCACTTTCACTGCAGTGGCCCAGGTTCAATCCCTGGTCAGGGAACGAAGATACTGCAAGCCGCACGGCGCAGCCAAAAAACAAAAAAAAAGATGTGATTTTAACATGCATTTCTCTGACTTCCAATGACCTGGACCATCTTTTCACATACGTGTGGGTCATTTATGTTTCTTTTTTTCTGTGACATGATGACATGTTGTCTGTACAATTTTGTGTTGGCTTGTTTTTTTCTTATTGATTCACAGTAGTTCTTAATATACTGGGCCCAAATCTTTGTCACTTGTCACTTACATTGCAAACATCTTGTCTTGGTTGTGTAAGTCTTTTTTCTCTATATGGTGATTTTGATAGAGGTTATTCATTTTAATGTATTTTAATGCAGCAATGCATTAAAATACATTATGTATTTATTTCAGAAACCCTTCCCTACCTGATATTTTCCTAACCTATAAATTTTGATACGTTTTCCCTTCATATTTATATCATTAATCCACATGGAGTTGATTTTGTGTAGGATGTGAGGTAGGGATTCCACTTCACTAGTTTTCATATGAATCACTGATAAACTGTCGTGGCCCATTCATTAAGTACTTCTATCTTTTCTGCTCTGATTGGCAGAGAATGCTCACTCACCAACCAAGTCTCCTTGTACAGTTGCGTTTGTTTCTGGGCTCTTCATTCTGCCCCATTGGTCGGTTTTCTGTGTCCAAGCAATACCACATTGTCTGGATTAACATCGTTTTCCAGGTACAAACTTTCAGTCATAAGGTGACTAAGTTCTAGGGCTCTAAAGTATGGCATGGTGACTATAGCTAACAACACTCTATTGTATATTTGAAATATGCAGAGAGTAGATCTTACATATTTCATCGCACACACACAAAAGGTAACTATGTGAGGTGATGGATGTGTCAATTAACTTAATTATGGTAACCATATCATGTTGTATATGTATATCAAACCATCACGTTGTACACTTTAAATATATACAACTTTTTGTGAATTATACCCCAATAAAGCTGGGAAAACAAACAAACAACTTTGCCACATAATAAGTTTTTCCACCTGATGGGGCAAGACTCTCCACCTCTTTTTCTTTGGAAGTGTCTTGGCAAACTCTTCTCTGCAAATTTCAGAATCAGCTTGCTGAGTTCCATGAAAAATCCCATTGGAATTTCAACTGTGATTACATTGAATCTATAGATCAATTTGGGGAGAATTGACATTTTTTTTAACAGTATTCAGTATTCCTATCCAAGATAAGTATTCCTTATCTCTGTGTATTTGTCATTTTTAATGTACACAGCATTTTAAATAGAGGTTTAGGGGACTTGCAGATTCCTGCATGGACTCCATCTCAGAATCCCTGACATGACTGCCCACCAGTCCCTGTGCTCTGTTTTCTTTTCCAACAGGAAACATTCCCCAGTGGTGTCACTAGTCATACATAATACATACACATACAGCTACCTTCCCACCCCCTCCCCGCTTGTCTCTCTGGCCCTCTGATACCTATTCCTCAGAAACTTACCAAGTTAACCTTTTTCTGCAGTCTGGAGAGGGAGAATGGGTAAAAGCAGGAACTTAGGAGCCATATTGCATGAATTTTAATCTTGTCTCCACACTTACTATCTGTGAAATCTTGGTCAAGTTCTCCTTGTCTCAGTTTCCTCGTCTGTAAAATGGATAAGATGGTGATGCCAAATAGGACTTACCTCATAGAACTGTTGAGAGGATTAAATGAATAAATACATGCAAAGCGCTTAGAACAGTGCCCGGTATAGCATATGTGTTACTGCTTCTTGCTGTTGTTTCAAAAACTTTAATGTCTCCACATCTGTGGGAGGCGGGGATCATCTTCAGAATTTTAAGTTAGGTGTATCTGACTTCAAATTCCGAGGCTGGGGGACTTCCCTGGTGGTCCAGTGGTAAAGAATCTGCCTGACAATGCAGGAGATGCGGGTTCCATGCCTGGTCAGGGAACTAAGATCCCACATACTGTGGGGCAACCCGCACACGGCAACTACTGAGCTAGCGCACCTCATCTAGAGCCCGCCATACTGCAAACGCTCTGGAACCCGCGCACTACAACTACAGAGCCCACACACCTTGGAGCCTGTGCGCCACAACTAGAGAAGAGGAAAAGCCCGTGCACCACAACTAGAGAGAAGCCTGCGCACGACAGGGAAGAACTTGCGCGCTGCAACGAAAGACCCCACGTGCCTCAACTAAGACCCAACGCAGCCAAAAAAAAAAAAAAAAAATAAAAAATTCCGAGACTGGGATGAAGTAGCAAATATGGGTTGGTAAAACAGCTATGAGTGTGGATTTGGAGTTTAAAAAAAAAAAGCTGGGTGGGTTCAAAACTCGCCTCACCATTTACCTGCTGAGTGACTTTGGTTTCTGAGCCTCAGGTTTCCCACCTGTAAAATGGGGATAACACAGCTATTAAATCAAACAATCAATGGGAAAGACTTGGTAACACTACAGGAAGGGACTCATTTATCAACGCTCTGTGACGTCAGTTACAGTCATGTTCTTGAAAGTAATCTGCTTCTTCCTAGAGTTCTGTTGCCTCTTTGCCACTTTCCCAGTTCACATTAGTCTAGCAGATTGTTCAAAGTGCAGATTCCTGGGCCGGCCCCAGAAATTTAGATTCGGTGGAACTGCATCTGCCTGTCTGTGGCATGTTTAATTCCTGTTTTAAAAAAATATAATTCCAGTATTAGTGATATGTTTCATAAGCACAGTCCCAGTTTGAGAGTGGCTATAGCGATTCACACTGGCTTTGCCCTACCTGAGTGCCGTCTTTCCCGAGCACTGGGGCTTCTTCCATTTGCTCTGGCTACACTTAGCAAAAAACTCGCAACCACTTCCTGGCCGAGCTGTCTTCTCCCTGGGAGGGGTGAACGGGTGCCCTCTAGGGCATGGAAGGAGAAGAGCTGCTTCCTGCTCACTGTCTAAGGGACAGTTGTAGAGGTACCAGGAGCAGCCATAGAACCCCCAGAGCAGGTGTGTGGGATGGGCAAGGGGATGGAGGTGGGAACTGCACCCTCATCAAGGTGATTGTCAGGAGGCCTCAGCCCAAGGAAGCCAAGGGCTGTGGGATCTGCCCCCAGCCTGGGCTGGTCCTGCTCCGCCCTCGTGCCCAGGAACCTGAATCTAATAAGCCACTTAGTGACGGCAGCACAAGCAGTAGCCACACTCTGTGCACCACAGACAGAAAACACCAGCCTGAGGCACGCCCGTACTAAGCCCGTCTCCTCCTCTGCCTGTACCCTTGACCCCCAAGATGAAAGCTGAGTGGTTTTAGGGCAAGGGCAGGGGAACTAGAGAGCAGGGCTCAGGGTAGTGATTTTCTGCCCCTCTTTATGGTAAACACCATCACCCTCCCCTCCTAGTTTCTCGGGAGACCCCTGACACACTGGCCTCCTTTATGTGACAAGCAGGCAGAGTGGCACTCAACTTTCATACTAACTGCTTGGGGCTTCAAATCCTGGCTCTGTTGCTTACTAGTTGTGTCAGCCTGGGCTGATGCGTGCCTCAGTGTTCTATACAATGGTGCTCATCATGGTAGTTATCTCACAGGGTACTCGTAAGGCTTAAATGCATCATGACTGCTAAATGCTTCGTGTTGGGCACATACTAAATACACAAAAGACATTTGCTATATATTTGGCAGTCTTTCCATTCATTGGTTTTAGGTACCACGCTAAGTATTATTTCATATAATACTCACTATTATTATCCCCATTTTACAGATTAAAGAATTAATGGTATTAACCAATAAAATTTTTAAAAAATTTCCAGAAAGAACAATAATGGTGAAAGTGGTTAAATGCCTTGCCCAGGGTCACATGGGTAGGATGGGACAGAGGGTGGGATTTGAACCTAGAACTAGGCTGGCTCCAGGGCACACGTTCTTAACCATTGTTCTATCCTGGTGGCTCAGGGTCTCCCTCTTTGGTCCCCACCTTCTTCATCCTCCTCACCTTCTCACCTTCCCCCTTCCCCACTCAAGCTTCCCATTCTCAGCAGGGCTCCTCTCGCTTTTTGCCTGGGAACCCGGAGTCTGTGGCTGATGCAGTTCTGAACCCCAGCATTGTCTGTTTGCAGCCACCATCTTCTCTGGCCCTTTCTCCTCAGAGCTGGAGTCCTTCCCTCTCCAAGGCTTACCTCCTCTCCACTCCAGGCCCTTATGTCCCCCCACCTCTGGGACCTGCCCCAACACCATCCTGTTTCTCTTCTACTTCTCTTCTCTCCTCCCCTTCCCTCTGTCCTACCCAGGTCTTCTCCACCTGATGGCATCCCCCCTCCTTAGTGGTGTATCACGCTCCTTTCCCTTCCTCCCAGGTAACTCGAAGAAGAACCCCCCACTCACAGCTTCCGTGCCTCACCCCCAACTCCCAGGGTCACACAGAACAAGCACTCAGACTCTGACTCCTGACATGTGGTCCAGGGCTCTTCCCACATGCCACATCTTCTCTGTGGAGCATTTATCAGACTAGGTAGTCTGGGCACACCCTGAAGGGATGAAACAAGGGACCGGGAAGCTGAGATGAGGAGGGTGGCGAGACTTTGAGGTCTTGGTGGAGGAGGGTCCTGGCTGGGCAGAATTCTGGGTGACAGAGTCGAACACAGGTCATCATTAGGTCATCCCTGCTTATTCCAGGGAATACAGAAATGCACATACTAACCCTCCAATGCTGCTTTCCTTGTGAGGAGACCAGGTAGCCAGTTCATACTGCCCAGGCATAGATGGGGGCTGTTGAGTTGAAGTCAGTCCAGACACTCGGACACCCCCGCAAATATACTGCATATTTCTGCTTGTGTGTGTGCCGGGGAGTATGAGGAGAGGGGGTGGTAAAGGGGCTTGTGGCCTTAGGAGACTGAGGGACAGACCTGCTGTCCTCATGGGGGGACATGCAGTCAGAGAGGGGAGGTGGCAGTTATATTCTCTGTGACCCAAGAGCAGGATCAAAGCCCATAAACACACACTGCAGGGAGTCAGCCCCCAGCTCCCCGGAGCACAGGAGGGGGCTTAAAGAGCTGTACCAGGGTGGACGAGGCCCCCCTCCCAGGCATGAGGGCCTGGCTCCCAGAGGCGTCCAGGCTGAGCCCCAGCGTGAGAACAAATCACATGGTGGGGATTGTTTGCCTGACAGTTTTCCAGGCACTCATGAGGCCTGGGAAGGGGGTTGCAGGAGGAAGGGGGCTCTTCCTCAAGGCTTCCCCAATTCTGCCAATCATTGCTAATCATTTTACTAATAATAATCCCTCCACTTTTGCCTCCCTGTCTCCCAGCCCACTCCTAACAAGACCTACTCCACTCCCCAAACCACTTAGAAGGCAGGACAGCCAGGGCTTAGAGGGACCTCGCTACCCTTTCCTGAAGTAGAGCAGCACAATGGGTCGTGAGATGTTGATGATTTAGGCCCATGCAGCCCCTGCTTTAAATGGCTTTGCCTCATATAGGAAGAAAGTGTGACCCCCTTCCCACTGTAATAGAGAACAAATCTGACTCCATATTGGATCTGTTTCTTCTGTTTTAACCTTTGTATTCTATTGCTTTTGCTTCCAGTTAAGAATGTTGTCTACAGCCTGAAATATACAGCACAGCCCATTCTCAAGGCCGTGACCTTTAAGGGTATAATACTTTCCCATTCATATAGAGATAAAAAGTTGCAGAACAGAGAGAATAACGTTTTCTTCCTTGGAGGTTTACAGGAACATCCTGACCTGACCTACATGGACAGCTACAAGAACAAACGATTCTGACACCAAGAAGTTTGCAAGAACAAGCCACGCTCCTCCCTCACCTTGTCTTTAAAAATGCTTTGCTGAAACCCTTCGAGGAGTTTGGGGTCTTTTCAGGCATGAGCCACCTGTTCTCCTTGCATGGCCCTGCAATAAACCTTTCTCTGATCCAAACTCCAACATTTCATTTGGTAACACCATGTCCTTTTAACCCTGACTATTGAAGTAGCACCTCTCTCTCCTTCACTGATCCCCATTTCAACAGAGGGAAGCCGGGCTCAGGATCAGACCCTTCTAGCCCAAACAGTGTCAAAGTACAATTGAATAACAGCGTTTCATCTCATTGAATATCTATTGTTACGCTTACCATCTATTTATAGCATGTGGTAGTGGTTTTTGATTTCTGATATTATATAAAGTTTCTTTCATTATTTATTACTTAATGATTTTAAACTTATGACATATCTCAGACTTACATAAAATTATAGACTACAAGGGACCGGGAAGCTGAGATGAGGAGGGTGGCGAGACTTTGAGGTCTTGGTGGAGGAGGGTCCTGGCTGGGCAGAATTCTGGGTGACAGAGTCGAACACAGGTCATCATTAGGTCATCCCTGCTTATTCCAGGGAATACAGAAATGCACATACTAACCCTCCAATGCTGCTTTCCTTGTGAGGAGACCAGGTAGCCAGTTCATACTGCCCAGGCATAGATGGGGGCTGTTGAGTTGAAGTCAGTCCAGACACTCGGACACCCCCGCAAATATACTGCATATTTCTGCTTGTGTGTGTGCCGGGGAGTATGAGGAGAGGGGGTGGTAAAGGGGCTTGTGGCCTTAGGAGACTGAGGGACAGACCTGCTGTCCTCATGGGGGGACATGCAGTCAGAGAGGGGAGGTGGCAGTTATATTCTCTGTGACCCAAGAGCAGGATCAAAGCCCATAAACACACACTGCAGGGAGTCAGCCCCCAGCTCCCCGGAGCACAGGAGGGGGCTTAAAGAGCTGTACCAGGGTGGACGAGGCCCCCCTCCCAGGCATGAGGGCCTGGCTCCCAGAGGCGTCCAGGCTGAGCCCCAGCGTGAGAACAAATCACATGGTGGGGATTGTTTGCCTGACAGTTTTCCAGGCACTCATGAGGCCTGGGAAGGGGGTTGCAGGAGGAAGGGGGCTCTTCCTCAAGGCTTCCCCAATTCTGCCAATCATTGCTAATCATTTTACTAATAATAATCCCTCCACTTTTGCCTCCCTGTCTCCCAGCCCACTCCTAACAAGACCTACTCCACTCCCCAAACCACTTAGAAGGCAGGACAGCCAGGGCTTAGAGGGACCTCGCTACCCTTTCCTGAAGTAGAGCAGCACAATGGGTCGTGAGATGTTGATGATTTAGGCCCATGCAGCCCCTGCTTTAAATGGCTTTGCCTCATATAGGAAGAAAGTGTGACCCCCTTCCCACTGTAATAGAGAACAAATCTGACTCCATATTGGATCTGTTTCTTCTGTTTTAACCTTTGTATTCTATTGCTTTTGCTTCCAGTTAAGAATGTTGTCTACAGCCTGAAATATACAGCACAGCCCATTCTCAAGGCCGTGACCTTTAAGGGTATAATACTTTCCCATTCATATAGAGATAAAAAGTTGCAGAACAGAGAGAATAACGTTTTCTTCCTTGGAGGTTTACAGGAACATCCTGACCTGACCTACATGGACAGCTACAAGAACAAACGATTCTGACACCAAGAAGTTTGCAAGAACAAGCCACGCTCCTCCCTCACCTTGTCTTTAAAAATGCTTTGCTGAAACCCTTCGAGGAGTTTGGGGTCTTTTCAGGCATGAGCCACCTGTTCTCCTTGCATGGCCCTGCAATAAACCTTTCTCTGATCCAAACTCCAACATTTCATTTGGTAACACCATGTCCTTTTAACCCTGACTATTGAAGTAGCACCTCTCTCTCCTTCACTGATCCCCATTTCAACAGAGGGAAGCCGGGCTCAGGATCAGACCCTTCTAGCCCAAACAGTGTCAAAGTACAATTGAATAACAGCGTTTCATCTCATTGAATATCTATTGTTACGCTTACCATCTATTTATAGCATGTGGTAGTGGTTTTTGATTTCTGATATTATATAAAGTTTCTTTCATTATTTATTACTTAATGATTTTAAACTTATGACATATCTCAGACTTACATAAAATTATAGACACTCCTATAACAAACAACTAACTAACTTAAGAAATAAAAACATTAGAAATATGGTCAAAGTTCCTGAGTCTCTTTCCCAATTGTATTCCTCTCCCTCCCACCTGCCCTGGCCTGCCGCCATCCTTATATAATGTTGATTATTCCCAAGCATGTATTTATGTTTTCACTAGACGGATGATAGATTGATATGTAGATGGATGGATGGATGGATAAAGACAGAGATAGATATAGGGATATATAACTAAAATTGTATGTGTATACTCCTAAAATTATCTTACATATACGTGTGTGTGTCTATGAGGCTTAACACACACAGAAAAATACAGAAAAGTGCGATAATTACTAGTGCACTTTTTACATAATGAATATACTTTAAAAAAATGACCAGCACCCCAGAATTCCCCTTTGTACCCCCTCTCCGTCACCATCTCCTCCCTCCTCCCCTCTAATGTCATGGACTAGTTTTGCCTGTCTAAACAACAGAAAGTATCGTTTTGCTTTTTTTTTTTTAGTTTCTGCTTTATAGCAAAGTGAATCAGCTATACATATACATATATCCCCATATCTCCTCCCTCTTGCATCTCCCTCTCACCCTCCCTATCCCACCCCTCTAGGTGGTCACGTAGCACCGAGCTGATCTCCCTGTGCTACGTGGCTGCTTCCCACTAGCTATCTATTTTACATTTGGTAGTGTATATATGTCCATGCCACTCTCTCACTTTGTCCCAGCTTACCCTTCCCACTCCCTGTGTCCTCAAGTCCATTCTCTACATCTGCATCTTTATTCCTGTCCTGCCCCTAGGTTCTTCAGAACCACTTTTTTTTTTTGCTAGCTGATTTCCCATGAATGGTTGCTAATATAGGTTCTAGCTCAAGAACAAACATTTTAGAACCAATTATATCTTTTTTTTTCTTTTTCTTTTTAGATTCCACATATATGTGTTAGCATACGGTATTTGTTTTTCTCTTTCTGACTTACTTCACTCTGTATGACAGACCCTAGGTCCATCCACCTCACTACAAATAACTTTGTAGATTTCTGTCTATGTTTTCCCCTAAGAGTTTGATAATGTCTGGCCTTACATTTAGGTCTTTAATCCATTTTGAGTTTATTTTTGTGTATGGTGTTAGGGAGTGTTCTAATTTCATTCTTTTACATGTAGCTGTCCAGTTTTCCCAGCACCACTTATTGAAGAGGCTGTCTTTTCTCCATTGTATATTCTTGCCTCCTTTATCAAAGATAAGGTGACCATATGTGCATGGGTTTATTGCTTGACTTTCTATCCTGTTCCATTGATCTCTCTTTCTGTTTTTGTGCCAGTACCATACTGTCTTGATTACTGTAGCTTTGTAGTATAGTCTAAAGTCTGGGAGCCTGATTCTTCCAGCTCCATTTTTCTTTCTCAAGACTGCTTTGGCTACTCGGGCCTTTTGTGTTTCCATACAAATTGTGAATTTTTTTGTTCTAGTTCTGTGAAAAATGCAAGTGGTAGTTTGATAGGGATTTCATTGAATCTGGGGATTGCTTTGGGTAGTAGAGTCATTTTCACAATGTTAATTCTTCCAATCCAAGAACATGGTATATCTCTCCATCTGTTTGTATCTTCCTTAATTTATTTCATCAGTGTCTTATAGTTTTCTGCATACAGGTCTTTGTCTCCTTAGGTAGGTTTATTCCTAGGTATTTTATTCTTTTTGTTGCAATGGTAAATGGGAGTGTCTCCTTAATTTCTCTTTCAGATTTTTCATCATTAGTGTTTAGGAATGCAAGAGATTTCTGTGCATTAATTTTGTATCCTGCTACTTTACCAAATTCATTGATTAACTCTAGTAGTTTTCTGGTAGCATCTTTAGGATTCTCTATGTATAGTATCATGTCATCTGCAAAGAGTGACAGCTTTACTTCTTCTTTTCCCATTTGGATTCCTTTTATTTCTTTTTCTTCTCTGATTGCTGTGGCTAAAACTTCCAAAACTATGTTGAATAATAGTGGTGAGAGTGGGCAACCTTGTCTTGTTCCTGATCTTAGAGGAAATGGTTTCAGTTTTTCACCATTGAGAACGATATTGGCTGTGGGTTTGTCATATATGGCCTTTATTATGTTGAGGTAAGTTCTCTCTATGCCTACTTTCTGGAGGGTTTTTTACCATAAATGGGTGTTGAATTTTATCGAAAGCTTTTTCTGCATCTGTTGAGATGATCATATGGTTTTTCTCCTTCAATTTATTAGTATGGTTTATCACATTGTTTGATTTGTATATATTGAAGAATCCTTGCATTCCTGGGATAAACCCCATTTGATCATGGTGTATGATGCTTTTAATGTGCTGTTGGATTCTGTTTGCTAGTATTTAGTTTTTGCATGTTTAACGTTTATACAAATGGCATCATTCTGCATGAATCTTTCTACAAATGTTCTTGAGATTTTTTCATATTGATACTTGAGCTTCCTTTATAAAACAAATGTATTTAATTTAGAAGAGTGAGTTGACTTAAAGGAAAACATCAAGGGCACACAAGGACGAGTTGAACTTGAACTGCCAGAGGAACAATGGCTCTAACTCCACTGCCTTCCCCCCTTACAGATGTGAAAACTGAGGTCCGAGAGAGTAAAAGTCATACCTTCAGGTTACTTTGCAAGTTCGGGACACAACTGCGATGTGGGCCCCAGCTCCAAATGCTAGAGGCCAGAGATCTTTTCTACTGTGTCATGTTGGCAAGAACTGTCTCCCTCACCCCACCCCATGGCAACAGATACCAACACTATTTTCCAGCCAGGGTTAGTTCTTAACCTTGAACCGCAGAAAGTAAACTGTTTTTGTGAGTTGATTGTTTGAGAATTAAGCCTGGGATTGGGGTGTGTCATGTGGGGGGAACAAGACAGCTAGCTGTCCAGCCTTCAAAGTTATGACAAGGCTTCCACTTGGCAGCCCACCTCGGTGACCTATATTTTAATATGTGCTATTAGATTATTGCTAATGAGACATCTTAGGGATAAAAGAATTATGCTCGCTGCCCGGGCTGTGGTAAAAGTACAATTGAATTAAAGGCTGAAATCGTTTAGGACTCTGCTAGACAACCTGTCCCCCAGGCTGGGCCTGAATGGAGATATTAAGCTTTGGAAATTACACAGGAAAAATAAGTATAATTGATCTAAGGTAACTTCACTCGTCTAAATTAAATAATGTGATTGTCACAGGCAGAAAGGATGGGGATGAGGAGCCGGACAGAAAAGGCTCACTATCTGCAAACAAAGTTATAAGTAAAAGCCGTAGGGAATTGACTTTCCCCTGATGAGCTGAGCACCCTCCCAATGGCTCCGAGTGTCCACTTGGGCATCAGCGGGAAATGGATTTAGTCTGGGCATCATAGAATAATCTGTGGTGTGGCAGGGACTCAGACCACCGTCTTTACCATCTCCTACCTAACACCTGAGTACTTCTTGCTCTCCTCAGCCTCCAGTGTGGGAAGCTCCTGCCTGCTCCAGCCCCCTAGTCAAGCTGTCCAGTGTCTGCGCTCTCGGTTACAAGAGATTTCTCTGCTGGTGGCCAGCCGGCTGTTTTTGTGTAGCATGTGTCCAGCCACATGAGTCCTGCCCTCTGGAACACCAAAGGTTGGTGCAATGCCACCTCCCTGGAACAAGGTCCCACCCCCTCCTGAGCCACCTTCATCATAGCTCAGTTGTGTGTGCAGTGCCCACTTGAGGCCAGGTCTTGAGTGACATACTTCATTTGCATAACTTCAGAAGACCTGGGCCCCGTCTCCAAGGACCTCATGGGCTGAAGGAGGGAAATAAATTATATTCCTTGCTCTGACCTAAATATTTGCATTCCACCAACTCTTTCATTGATTCTAGGTTATTTGAGGGCAAGGCTGGTCCTGATGCTGTTTATACAATGGCAGATGCTACCATCACACGTCTGCCAGGCAGGGCCAATCCTGCCCACCTGTGAGGGCGAAGACTTCTCCCCTCCTCCATCCACTCCATCCAACCATTGTGCCCCACTGGCAGCTCCCTTTACCTCCCCAGCTCCTGTCTGTCCTCCCCTGGACCACAGAGCTGGCTGCCTGGAAGGTGAGACTGAGGGCTCCCCACCCCCAATCTGCTCCCCAATATTGCTGCTTATAATGCATCAAAACCCACAGTTAATCCTTTTGTTTTAGCTACTACCCTCTTCAAGCTAGACACCAACTAGTATATGTAGATATAAGAGGCTTCCTTTATCCTTTCTCTTTTTCTTCTCCCGTTCTTCCTCCCTCCCTCTTTCCTTCCTTCCCACAAGTATTTCTTGAGCAACTATTACGCATCAGGAACGGGTCTATGAGCCAGGATTGTAATAATAAAGAAAACAGATGAGGTCCCTCTTAAACTCAAGCAGGGGGAAGACTAGAAAGAAATAAACAAGCAACTAAATCAGCTATCAACAGATACTGACAAAGCCTTGCAGACAATACCACAGCAGTGGGTTAACTCAGAAAACCTGGGAAGGGCCCTTTAGTTGGGTGCTCAGGAATGCCTTCTCCAAGGCCTCCCCAATGAGACCAAAAGGTGAGAGGGACCTAGGTCGGCAGGGAGCAGGGAGGGATGCCTCAGGTAGATGAAGCACCGTGTGGGCTGGAGGGAGCTAGCAGCAAGGGGCAGTGCCTCCCAGGGGTGTGGCCAAGGGCAAGGGAGAGGAAGTGGAGAGGTGGGCGGTGGCCTAATTTTAATCTGCTTCTTGGCCACCCTGAAGAGGATGGCATTTACTCAATGCAGTGAGAAAGCCACTGAGGCCTTTATACAGTAAGCAGCACAATCAAAATTGTATTGAAAGGGTCTGTCCAACACTGTGTGCAGAGTGGTGGGCAGGGGTGGGGCAGAGGCCTGGTCAGGAGGTCCTGGAGTCACCGGAAGAGAAGAGGGGGCAGTGAGGAAGGGGGGCTGAGGCCTTCCTCACAGGCAGGAGAAGGAGGACAGCAGGCGCAAAGGGTGGTTTTAATGACGAGTCTAAATCACACCCCAAAAGAACAGTCTGGGGACATTTTCTGATCTTGAAAAAAGGTAAAGAAATACTGAAAGAGTAAATGGACCTGCTCTCTCTAGTTCCTTACACACGTGACCGCCCTGGCTCAGAAAACTGCCTAACCTTCCCAGTCCTGCTGGGAACCCTGCTGGGCCTCTCTCTGTCTTTCAAAGTGGGCCAAACAGGTTCCATGCCCCTGAACCACCCAGGGATGGGCCTGCTCTCTGGGTGGGTCTCTGAACAGGGCAGAACACAGAGCCTGGTGGTACTTAAGAACATCCCCAAACCTCACCCTGTCAACAAAAATGTGACTTTTAGTGTGTGGGACAGGAGAAATCTCTATTTCTCAAAAGCCAGTTATTGAGTTGGAGAGACTCCCATATTAATCTCCAGAGATGATGTTTTTTAACGCAGAAGCGTGAGCTCTATCTTTAGTGCTGTGAACTTCTTTTCTATTAATTTAGGAGAGAACATGAAGCGGCTCCTGCACATCTCAATCTTCCCTGTCGCACTTGGTACAGGGACCGTTCTTTGGGCCTCCGCTTTCCCTTCTGTACGACGCATGCAGTGTTTCCCAATGTCTAGTCTACTTCTGTTCTGATTTCTGCGTCCTTACTGAGGGGGAGTGATGAAATGGACTGATCAACACTATAACTGGACGTGAAGGAGATCACTTGCGTAAATGGTGAGCGCCTGGTCTCGTTGGGTCCTGGGGTGGGTGTGAGGGCTGCTATTGACCAGGAAGGAATCCAGTGATAGGCGAAGGCCGGAGCAGGACGTCTGGCTGCCGTAAAGGACTCCCCTAGCAGGGTGTAATTAACTTTTCCTGACTTCTCCTGTTGCGTTGGTCACCAGGGGTCTCTGGAAAGCCTTCATTACTCTCCAAGTGTCGATTTTCTTTTTTTCCATTTCTTATTTTTTCCTGTTACCTTCAGACTTGGAAATTATCTCAGTGACTCAGCCATTTGACTTCTTATTAATTCCAGGATTCCATGTCCTATCTGCCCATTTTCCTTCCTGTTTCTCAGAAGCCTGGCTTGTACTTTAGTTCTTCCCGGCAGCCACAAATTAAGGCACTGTCAGTGACTCCCTGCTACCTTCGCCTCGAAAGTATCGCGGTCCAGGGTCACTTTCCACTCCTCATAGTTCCTGTGCTGAGAGTTCTAAGTCCCATTTCTAGAGTGGAAAGAGAATTCTGAAGTTTCTGCATATCTTCTAAAACAAAACAAAATCAAATCCCAAACAAACAGAAAACAAGACCCCAAATAAAGCAGGTCAATTGAACTGTGACTAGTAAGATAAATCACAGAATTTCTAGGATGGATGGAACTCCAGAGTCTGTCCAAAGTGATGCTTCTCTCCACCATATAATCTCCAAACGGTGGGCACTGAACGTGTGCTTGGATGCCTCCCACGACGGAGTGCTCATTTCTTCCAAAGGCAAGCGACTCCACCTTTAGACCTCTGATTGCTAGGGAGTTGTTTCCCTATAACTTCCACCTGCTGGCCCTGGGTTTAACTCTTGGATCCTCACAAAAGAAGCTACTTCCCTCCAACTGTAACAACCGGCGGGTATTTGAGGACAGGGATAACTACTCCCTCTCCCTCCCTTTCACCACGCCCTCGCACCTTGGGTTTTCTCTTCTCTGGGCCAGGCATCCAGCCCCAATGCCTTTAAGTGTGTCTTAAGAGACTGATTCCAAATCATAGCTTCTGGAATTGCCTCTGGAATTCAGCAGCTGCTAGGGACATCAATGCTAATTGCTTAAGAGGCCACACGACACATTTCTTCCCCTCCCAGCCCTTGACTTTCTCAGGTTTCCTTGATCTGGTTTGTAATGATCGCATCCCAGTGAAATGCAAACGTTCACACTGTTTCACTGCCCCAGAGAGACCTGCCCATTCTCCGCACCAGAGAAGGCCATAACCCTTTGTGATCACTTAGGAAGGTGCCTAAGGGCCACTAAAGCAGCTGTGGCCACGCACAGCCAGATGTCAGGGTGGATGGTGGAAGGAGTTAACCTCTGTTACAGAGCATCACCAACCAGTGCCTTTATGGGCCCACCTTGAGGTCCCAGTGTTTTACTTGGCCCACCCAGTGCTTTACAGATCAGGAAATTTCACATAAAAATCTAGATCTCTGCAGAGAAAACAAACTTATTGTTATCAAAGGGGAAGGGATGTGGGGGGAGGGATAAATTGGAAGTATGGGATTGATAAGAGGCACACTACCATATATAAAATAGATATACAACAAGCATTTACTGTATAGCACAGGAACTACATTCAGCATCTTGTAATTCACTATAATGGAAAAGAATAGAAAAAAATTCAGATAACTGAATCACTTTGCTGTACACCTGAAACTAACACAATATTGTAAATAAACTATACTTCAATTAAGAAAAAAATCTAGGTCTCTGGCTTCCCATAAAGCTTGGGGAGTTGTGTCTGGCCACCCTGAGTTTTGGAGAGGGCAGGAGCTCTCCAGATCACTCCAGACCCCTTATTTCTTGACGGCTGTACTCACTTCCCTCTCTGCCGAGCCTCCGTGGCTTTTGAGTTTGCAACCACGGCCCTCGGCCCTTCCACTTCTCTGTCACCAGTGTTGCCCCTGCGATGTGGTGCTGCCTGGGAAAGAGTTATCGCTTTGCCTCTACATGGGGCTTTCCATGTGCACTGACCTCCCCAGCCATCGCTGGCCCTCTGTCTGAATTCCTACCTATGTCAGTGTTGCCAGGTGATTCCTGACCGGATCAGGTGCCTTTGGTCCATCCTCCTGGTCTAGCATTTGAACCTGATCAGATGTTCTGCTGAAATAGGCAGGAGGGATAGGGAAAGAACCATGGGTTACCAGGCTAATCTGAGTGTTAATTAACCAGTTGCCCTGAGAACGTGTGGTTACATGCTTCTCCGGTGGAGGCCTGGGAATCTGAAGGGCTGTTGCTGAATCCTGTTCAGCGCCATCTTTGGAAACAATACATTTACCAGAAAGGACTGTATGAATTTCCTAGGGCTGCTGTAACAAAGTACCACAAACTGGTGGCTTTAAACAACAGTTACTGTCTCATGATTCTGGAGGCTGGAAGTCTCAAATCAAGGTTTCTGCAGGGCCTTGCCCACTCTGAAGGCTCCAGGAAAGAATCCTTCCTTGCCTGAGGAAGTATGGGCCTTAGGTGTGGCTCAAGGGCTGCCATGTGAGGGATCAAAGCAAAGGAGGTTTCCATTCAAGGTCACAGTACCACTTCTACCCTTATGTGGACTTCATGAGCACCCTGAGCCCTCTCCCATCTCTTGTCACATCAGCTTTCTCCAAAGGCCCTGTGTGGTCGACAAAGCCATGATAATGATTTCCTTTTAGAGAGGCAGAAATTGAGCTCAGAGAGATGGAAGTGGCTTCTTGGTGGTGTGCGGGAATCAGAGTTGACCTACGAGTTAGAGGACTTGGAACACTAAGCCAGCTTGGTCCCCAGAACTGTGGGAACTCTGCCCCCAGAGCTGGATCCAGCAGTGACTTCGCCTCATGGGGTCTCAGCTTCCTCATTTGTAAAGGAGGCCTAATGCTTCTTTTGAGACACTGCTAGTAGGACCCAAATAGGTAGCTTCCTTTTGATAGTACCTTGAGAATCATTAAACCGCCCCCACCGCCACAACTTTCTGGACCCATCATTCAAATGATCTACTGATTCAAAGAATGAATGGAGACAAACTTAAGGTCTATGTGTGACTATTATGAGTGAGCTCAAGGCAGAAAACAAAATCATTCTCCAAAAATGTCCTCTGAGGGTCAGGACCCCATGATCTGGTTCCTTCACTTCTGAGCCATTTATGGTTTACATTTGAATGTTCCCACAACTGTTCTGCATTTGCCAACATTTAATGCAGGCATTGCAGGGTGATGATGGGGAAAGGGGCAGTTCTGGCAGATTTAAAAGCAGCTTACTAGCAGGTTGGGTTTCTGTTTACACACAATTTAAACAAACAGTCAAATTGTCACTGGGGAAAGTGACAGTGCTTCTCTCTCAGGATTTCTGTGTTTTGTTTCTTCACCAAGAAACTCTGAGGTTGAGAGTATTCAGTTACTTATTCGTCCAGAAATATCATGGCAGAGTTGAGGAGACAATGAGAGGCCTATAAATGTGGCAGAATTTGGATGAAGAGGAAATGTGCTATGTAAAGATGACACTGATATGGTATGGTAGGGTTGGGAGATTATTGAACAATTGTTGGATTCTACGGCAGGTTGAATCTATTGCCTGAGAAAACACCTTTGTTCAAAAAAATTTCCTGTATCGGAAATCTGTTTTAGCCTCCTAAACTTTTCCCTGTTCATTTAATTTGACAAATCATTTGTTCTCCTCCACCCTGTGCATCTGAAAGGAAAGTAACCCTGAATGGAGTGAAAAGTGATTTCAGCAGGCCCCATCAATGCTGTTCATAAGGCCTGTGTTTACCTTTCAAAGGAAATTCCTTTCCCGTAACAATTGTGCGGAGCACAGAGATTTTGCTTCAATTATCTCAATTTAATTTGGAGCGCCTTCTAGTTTAAAACACTGACAAGCAGGTGATTGAATCTAAGAAACCTGGAAAAATTCGCAAGTTATATTATGAATGTCTTTCATTGAAGAAAACTCTGTGTGTGTGTTAAATAAATTTAGGGGAAACTGCAGGCTTTTCTACTATAGAGAAGTGGATTACAATCTAGCAATGTTATTCAAACAACCACTTTGGAAGGGATTCTTTCCTTCCCCCACCTCCAGTTCCCCAAATTATCACTCACTTGAACTTTCTCCATCGGACACATATGCTTCATCTTTCTATATGGCAAAAATGCATCCAACAATTTGTGAAGCTATCTACTGGGAAAATCAGTCTGGGTTAAAACTTGCTAATGTTAAGAATAAGAAAGTATATCATGAAGATTGTACAGACATCAAAAGGATAACACAGGAATATTAAGAACAAATTTATTGTAATAAATTCAACAACTTAAGTAAAATAAATAAATTCCTTGAAAAATGCAACTTATACTGACTCCACCAAATGCTAGTGAGAATGTAGAGCCTTCAGGGTTCTTATCTATTGCTGATGGAATGTAAATTGGTACAGCTACTTTGGGAAAAACGTCTTATAGTCTTATGCTTTTCGTGTCAAGTCTCAAAACTCTTTGCCTATCCATAGAACCCAAAGATTTTCTCACACATTTTCCTCTGAAAGTTTTATAGTTTTTCATTTTACATTTAAATCTGTGATCATTTTGAGTTATTCTTTGTATAGGGTGTGAGGTTTAGGTTGAAGTTCATGTGATACTCTGCAAGTAAATTAACTACCTGGCAGAACAAAACTCAAAACTCTGTTAAGGATGATAGCCAAATCTAGACACTCAATACAGTGGCATCTATAATGTACAGGATATAGTACAAAATTACTTTCATAAATAAACTGTACACATTTGTGTACAAAATAGTTTGTATAAAGACACGTGAAGAAGGAAAATATGACCCATTACCAGGAGAAGAATCAGCCAATATAGACCCAGGAATGACAGAGATGATGAAATAGGAAACAAGGACTTTAAAACTACTATTATAAGTATATTCCAAAAGGTTAAGAAATCTATGAACATAATGAGGGAAAGAAATATGGATTTCTCATTAGCCAGATAGAAACTAAGAACCAAATGAAAATTCTAGAAGCAAAAGTTGCAGTATCTGAAATGAAACATCTGCTGTGCAGATTAGATGAAGAAGAATCAGTGAACCTGAAATAAGAGCAACAGAAATGACCAAAATTAAAGCACACTGAGAAAGACTGAAAAAAAATCCCACCACTTGAGGTCCCACTCAGTGACCTGTGGGATAATCCAAGCAGTCTAACATATGTGTAATTGGAGGAGAGAAAAGAGAAATATGAGGGGCAGAAAAGTTATTTGAAAAATATAATAGCTGAAAATTTTTCCAATATGATGAACTCTAAACCTATAGATCCAAGAAGTTCAATAAACCCCTAGAGGATAGCATAAAGAAAATCACACCAAGGCAAATCACAATAAAATTTCTCAACAGTAATAAAGAAAAAAGTGTTAAAAGTAGCCTGATGGTAAAAATACATTATATACAAGAGAGCTATGAAAAGAAATATTTCTAACTTTCATCAGAGACAATAAAAGGAAGAAGACAATAGGATCTTTAAAGTACTGAAAGGAAAAAAAATGTTAATCTAGAATTCTGTATCCAGCAAAAATATTCTTCGAAAAGGAAGGCAAAATAAAGACACATTTAGACAAAAGAAAGCTGAGAGAATTTATTATCAGGAGACTTGCACTACAGGAGTTGTTTAAGGACATTCTCCAGGCTTAAGGAAAATGATGGAAAGGTGGAATTAGAATGCCAGGGACAGTAAATATGTAGATAAATAGACCTTTTTTTCTAAATTTTTAACTTGACTATTCAGAGCAAAAATGATAAAAAAGTCTTGTGGGATTTAAAACACATAGAAGATATATTACAATAGCACAAATGATGGGATGGAGTGAATTGGAAATATATTTGTAAGGTTCCTATGTTATAAGTGAAAAGTATACTATTATTTGAAAGTAAACTATATTAATTTAAAGATATCTATTGTAAGCTCTGGAGAAACCACTAAAAATAAATAAGTATAGCGAAGAAGGCAAAAGAAAATAAGATAGTAAATGACCAAAAAATATTGATTAATCCAAAATAAATCAGGAAAGGAGGAAAAAAGGTCAAAGAAAGTCAGACAAGATATAAAAGCAAGACCCAAACAGACCACAAAACACTCACTTAAGAGATGCATATTAAATATAAAGTAAAAAGATAGAAAAAGGTAAACATGCAAACACTAAGAAAGTTGGTGTGGTTGAAGTGGCTATGTTAACAGAACAAGTATTACTGGAATTAAAGAGGAATATTCATGATGATAAAAAGGTTATTTTATCAAAACGATATAACAATTGAAAATGATTATAAACCAATGGCAAACTCCAGACAAACTGACAGTTGCTAAAACCACAATTACAGTTGGAGATTTCAACATCCCTCTTCAATAATTAATAGAACAAGTAGACAAAAAAACAGTAAGAATAAAGAGGACTTATACAACACTATCAAATAACTGGATCTAACTTATGTTTCTAAAACATTACACCCAACAACTGCAGAATACACATTCTTTTCTAGTACACATGGGATATTCACCAAGATATATCATAGGCTGGGCCATAAAATGAGTCTCAAAACATTTAAAAGAATTGAAAGTTTTAAAAACATTATCAGAGGAGGAGTTTTTCCCCCAAGCTAGAACCCAGGCCAGGACAGAAAATTTCCTCAGAGTCTTCCTTTACCAGAAGATGAATTTTCGCAGTTCATTCTTTTACTGAGGGTGTAGCCCTTCAAGTGTCTTTTTTTTTTTTTTCCTCCCCTGAGGTCTCAGTTCCAAATCCCCACATCATATAAAAACCTTGTCTTTTGTTTCCCATAGCCACAAAATACAACCCTCTTTGTAACTAAGATTGATGAAAGTCCCCAGGTCAACTATAACTTATGCCTTCACACAGTTCTGGGGTCCAGCTCCCTTTTCATTTTTGGCCTTTGAGCATTTCCCTTAGTATTGTGCATGCTCAGCTACACATTTCAAATATGTTGGTGATATTTTGTTCAACATTCTAGGGGTTTTGTGGCCAGAGGGTTCTCAGATTATCTAGTTTCCACGTTTCTGGAACCTGAAGCTTGTCATATAAGTTTTTACTTACTTGATGGGTTCAGGTTACCTTGGCCTAATCAAAAGTCCCTTCACTTAGAGCCAGGCAGCCTTGGGTTTGAATTCCAGCCCTGGTACTCACCAATTATGTAACTCTGAGCAAGTGACAAAACCTCTCTGAGCCTTATTTTCTATATTAGTTTTAGGGATCTTAATCCCAGGTTTTCAAGTTTGTTGTAAAGATGATCTCTATTCTAAATACAATACAAGGCACAATAAGTGAAAGATAATGTTATCATTATTCATTCTTCAAATACTGAGTGTTCACTGTCAGGTACACCCTCTTAGTGCTATGAATAAAAGACAATAAATACACGAATAATACATTATATAAACATATTTTAATATATAAATATATATTTGTTATATATATAACAACAACAAACCCCCCAGAAGTTTAAGTGCACTACCAAAAAGGATAATGGGATTGAGACTGCCCATAGAGACAGAGTGAGCTTTTTGATTAGGTGATAGGAGATTCCAATTTGATGGTGTGACATTTGATTTAAAATCTGAATGAAGTCAAGAATAAAAAATGTAGATGAGAGGTGATGGTTGCACAACTCTGTGAATATGCTAAAAAAGCTGAATTGTAGGGGCTTCCCTGGTGGCGCAGTGGTTGAGAGTCTGCCTGCTGATGCAGGGGACACGGGTTCGTGCCCCGGTCCGGGAAGATCCCACATGCCGCGGAGTGGCTGGGCCCGTGAGCCATGGCCGCTGAGCCTGCGCATCCGGAGCCTGTGCTCCGCAACGGGAGAGGCCACAACAGTGAGAGGCCCGCGTACCGCAAAAAAAAAAAAAAAAGCTGAATTGTATACTTTACATGGGTGAATTGTATGGTGTGTGAATCATATCTTGATGAAGCTGTTTTTCTTTAAGACTGAAGGAAGAAGAGAAAACAAGGTGAAAATCTTTGGGAAAGAGCACTCCAGCTAGAGGGAACAGCAGTACAGAGACCATGAGGTTGGAAGAGACTTTCATCAGTTGGAGGAAAAGAAAGATTGGGTGGTGGGAGTTTAGTCAGGGAGGAGATTGGAGACGGTGGAGATCTAGACTATGGTAGGGGACAGACCAGGCAGGGCCTTGTAGGTCATGTTGAATACTTGAGATTTTATCCAAAGTGCAATGGGTAGCCCTTGAAAACATTTAACTGGAGAAGTGATATCTGGTTTATGCTTTCAAACAATACTTGTGCTTTCTGTATGGCAAGAGGATATATAGGAGGGCAAAAATATAAGCAGGGAGACCAGCAAAGGGAATGCTTCACAATAGTTAGAATGAAGGTCCTAGATATTGCAATTCTGGCTTTGTCCTCGGTCCCTCAGACTATCCTTTATTTTATTTTTTTTTTTTGCGATACGCGGGCCTCTCACTGTTGTGGCCTCTCCTGTTGCGGAGCACAGGCTCCGCACGCGCAGGCTCAGCGGCCATGGCTCATGAGCCCAGCTGTTCTGCGGCATGTGGGATCCTCCCGGACCAGGGCACGAACCCGAGTCCCCTGCATCGGCAGGCGGACTCTCAACCACTGCGCCACCAGGGAAGCCCCAGACTATCCTTTATTGATCATAAACTTTATTCTGAGAGCAGAGATGTGACAGAAAAGGCCACTGCAGCAGAGGGACCCATGAGAAGTAGAGAATTCATGCTCCACCACTACCCACAAAGGAAAAAGTTTACTGTAGTACCCTGGCATTCACCTCACCTTTGGTTTAAAGTAACTTGTACTGTTTCTACAGGAAGGTCTCAGGGTTTTCAGCTGATCTATCCTGGGCCACAATGAAGAGGGTTAGGAGGGTTCACTTTTCTAGGCTGGGGTTGGCCAATCTTTTTCCCCATCTCAGCCACTGCTTGGAACCATTCTGAACTACCTCTGTCTCTCTTTAAGAACTAAGTCAAGGGCTTCCCTGGTGGCACAGTGGTTAAAAATCCACCTGCCAATGCAGGGGACACGGGTTCGATCCCCAGTCCAGGAAGATCCCACATGCCGCGGAACAACTGTGCGCCACAACTACCGAGCCTGCGCTCTAGAGCCCGTGAGCCACAACTGCTGAGCCCCCATGCCACAACTACTGAGGCCCGTGTGCCTAGAGCCCATGCACCTCAACAAGAGAAGCCACCGCTATGAGACGCCTGCACATCGCAACGAAGAGTAGCCCCCAGTCGCCACAACTAGAGAAAGCCCGCATGCAGCAACAAAGACCCAATGCAGCCAAAAGATAAATAAATAAAAAATAAATAAATAAAAAAAGAACTAAGTCAAAATTTCCCACAAGTAGAAAAATACATGGGCAGATGCTCAATCTATAAAGTTTATAAATCAGGCAGCTTTGCTGCTTTATATAAATGATTAGAAACATGGCCTTTGGAATCAGACAAAATTAGGTTTAATTGCAAGCTCTGCCACTTAATGAGTAACTTAGGGATAGTTGTAAATTTTGTTTAGTAAAACTAGGGACAACAATACCTATGCTTCATTGAGTGTGTAATTGTGTTGATGTCTGTAAATCACTTAGCACAATGCCTGATACATAGTAAGGATGCCAGATTGGTAGTATTATTACTTATTGTAATAATTAGTAAGTCTGTTACTTTTACAAAGGGAAAAATACCTTCAAAAAGATGAAGTCGGGGCTTCCCTGGTGGCGCAGTGGTTGAGAGTCCGCCTGCCGATGCAGGGGACACGGGTTCGTGCCCCGGTCCGGGAAGATCCCACATGCCGCGGAGCGACTGGGCCCGTGAGCCATAGGCCACTGAGCCTGCGCATCTGGAGCCTGTGCTCCGCAACGGGAAAGGCCACAACAGTGAGAGGCCCGCATACCGCACAAAAAA
>NW_020173491.1:6501123-6521020 GCF_003031525.2 Neophocaena asiaeorientalis asiaeorientalis | reverse complement strand
CCCCCAAACCCCAAAAAAAAAAAAAAAAAAAAAAGATGAAGTCTACTTACCTTTAAAAGACATGAACCTGTTAACTACTACATGAGGTTAAAACTATGGAATCAAAAATAATTTCAATTTTTTCCTGTAATAAAATTAATTTAAAATAAAGTTAATAATTATAAAATCTTTAGCCAAAATTTTTCATTTTGGAATTCAGTAAGTATAAATAAGCCCCTTAGCAAACTATTCATAATTATAAACTATTATGGAGTATGGAGTTGATTATTTTTAATAGTCCCAAAATGAAAATCAAACTCACAGTTTCAATATTTGAAGAATGATCACATATATTATGTTATAGCTATATACTATGTTATACTCTGAAGGAGTATTAGGTACACTTTTAAAAATTTACATTTCCAGGTAATTTTAATGATACTGGAAAATGTTATATTGCAAGTGAAAAAGCAGTATATAAATACCATCTACATTGTTTATGATATGTATACGTGATATGTATGTTGGATATATGTCAAGAACTTTGTGAGGGCCTTCGCCTCTATCAACTCACAGCATGGCATCAATGGAATACTCTGGTATAACAATTTACCAAAAATGGAAAAGTCCATTCAAGGGAACAGAAAAGAAAAAAAGAATTATAAGTATGTATGCTTTCCTAGGGGATGGTTTCTTACTAGTGTCTTTTAATCCTCTTTAGTGATTCCTTTATAAGAATTCCACAAGGACCTTTGTGGTCGAGAGCCCACTTGTTCCAATACAGTCAATGTGTATCAATTAACTGCCATCAACTAACCACCTTGCATCTGTAACAGTCTGAAAGGGAGAGCTCCTGCGTCTGGGAGTCAGATATCTGTACTGCTGTGCCTCATGCAGACAGCAGACCATGTGTCTTCTAAAAGGGGCTCTTTTAAATATCCATTAGAGGTAGCACTACTAGCGATCACACTCAGCCTTCCAACACTCTAAAAGCATTGGCAAAGGAGAATTAAATATGCATAATGCAAGCAACTTGTTCTATAAGCATTCAGTATGTCGTTATCCTTCAATAGAACTGTTCTGATGGAAATTTTTATGGTCTTTATAGGTTTTAGGATCTAGTATTTCTCATTTCAAAGAGTAACCTCGCTTTTTCAAACTATTACATAAAACCACAGTGCATTTAACTGATTTAGTTAAATTTAATTTCTTACTTTAAATTCTAAGAGGAGAAAAAACTCTTTGAAGGAAATCTTTGTTTAGATGGCATAAAAGTAGAGGCCTCGTTGGTAGTAGTACTGACAGTCATGACTTCTGTTATTACATACACCCTACCAGTCAAAAGTCAACTTCTTTAGGAATAATAACTATTGCTGCTTTGGCTAAAATTTGAGTCTTTCATTAGAGTAAAATTATGTCTGACATTTCATAAGGCTTAAATGCAAACAAAAATGATTAATCACATTCATAAATATGCAAACTTACATTCAAACCATGATATTAAAAAGGTATATTACATTTGAGACAAAATGGCAAAACCAGAATTTTTAATTGCCAAGAATTTTATGTAGCAAGTTTGTTCAGTAACATAATAAAATAGGAATATTACATTGGCAGAAGTGGAATTAAAGAACATAAAATATTACTTTAAAACAGGAAAACAATGGGATCACTTTCAAGAGCCTCACAGAAAGCTTGTGATTTAAAATGCTACCTTTTCATGATTAATGGGATTAATATGTGGGTTTTCTGTGATAAAAATCATGGTACCTGAGTAATAACATACATTCAATTGCATATGACAACCAATATTATAAAGATGTACTTTCCTAATTACTTAAATTGTTTTCAGCTTATTCAATGCTCTGTCTAAATAACTTAAGATATGTAAAAAGCAAACAATCATACTGTTTCATCCTTCATACTTAAGGATGAAACTTTTTAGTAAGCATGCGTGACATATAATAAAATGGCACTTGAGGGAAATTATTGCTTAACCTAAAGGAAAAAAATATCACCGTTAAATTCCTGCCTGGGGGTTAAATTGTGGTCTTGCATTAATAAAGTAGGTTTTTGGATTCCTTAGCTTTTGGTGATAATTTGGAACCTTTCGTATTTTCCCTGTAGATATTTCAGGCAAGCTCTAAAATTTTAGAGGACACAATAAAATAAAACTCCCACTTAGATGATAAAATATATTAATTCTAATAATATATAAATAAAGTAAATCTGATTCATTTACTGGGCAAGGGCTACATTCTAAACTACCCAACTCAAATTAAACTAAACTCTGTGGCAAACAATTTTTCTCGTTAGGCAATTAATGTTACCTTCGATAAGGCAATTCCCACATAGCCTTTGGCCATAGCTGTTGTCTTTAAAACAAAGTTCTAAATCTGTAGATCATGCAAAAGGTTATGATCTCCTTAGCAGGTGGTTAAGGAAATCTACAATAGGGATGCATGGTCAAGAGAATATGAGTTTTTAAGAAGTCTCATCTAATTAGCGGAGCTCTCCCTTCCAATCCCCCCATGTTTAGTGATCCAAGAAACTGAAATGCAAATGGAAAAAATGAATTTGTGAAGTTAAAGGTATAAAATTCTGCAACGTTCCTCAGACTCTTAATTCTTATTTCTAGAATGGGAAGGGATTAAAGCTAACCTTATTTCTTTAGAGGAAAGTAAATGAAAAATTATTTATACTCTTAAAAACATTTTGCAGCATTGATTAATGCTCATCAATAAATAAGGGAGACCATTTCATTCATTTGGATATGCAAATTAACCTGGAAAATCCATAAAAACATCTTTATCGCCAATAAGCCCATCAGTATAGCAAAATATAATGTAAAAGAAAATGAATATTACTTGATAAACACATGTGAATAGAAGCATTTCAATAAGAAAATCTATCATTTTTTTATAAAAAAGCTTTCTATTTTAAACATCATTACTCAATCACAAATAAAATACTATCAGTAAATGCCTTTGAAATTTCAAGTAAAAGCCACCGCATTTTCCTTATTAGGAATGTTTGCTTTCAGTCGTCCTTTTTGTCTGAGGTACTCTCTTCATGACTTTCAGGGCTGACTTTATTACTTACGACTGAGGGAGTTGCTTGGACTTCTTTTGGTAATGAAAACACATGGCACGTCTGGAGGTCTAAGTAGGTTGTAAATATCTTAGCATATTCTGGATGCTTTAGGGCAAAACTTTTAAATTCCTCTAAAAGAGGAGAAAAAAACAAAATCCAATAAATTGAGGTGAATCTTCTTTTGGCATGATGCAGATTAACATATGATCTTAATAATACAATGATCGTAAAAGTCTATTACTCAACCCCTATAAATTATACAACCACTTTGGGAGATAGTTTTTTCCATTATCTAGTCAAGTTGAAGATATGCATACTTTATTCCAGGGTATATAAGCGAGAGAACTTGTGCACATTGTGCTCTGGGAGACATGTATGAGAATGTTCATAGCAACATTATTCATAATAGGTAAAAAATGGAAACAATTCACATGTTTGTCAACAGTTGAAATGGCTAAGTAAATCATGGCATATTTGTGGAACAAAGTGCTACACAGCAATGAAGATGAATGAATAGCTGTGTTGTAACAATGTGGATGAATCTTAAAACCATAATGTTGAATGAAAAAAGCCAGATGCAAAGGAACACATATTGTATGAGACCATTATGTAAAGTTCAAAAACTTAGGCAAAACTAAAATATATTTAAAGATGTGTACTTTTGTGGTGAAATGCTAAAACAAAGCAGGCAAAGATTCCTTTTTAAGTCAGGTCAGCAGTTCCCTCCTTTAAGACAGAGGAAGGGGTTCTATTTGGGAATAGGCACATGGAGGCTTCTAGAGTTATTGAAAAGCTCTATTCCTTGATCTGAGTGGTAGTTACCCAAGGGTTCATTTTTAAAACTTTGTTGTGCTCTATGTTTATGTTTTATGTAATTTTATTATTTTTTTGTAATAGAAAATGTTAACAAAATTTATTACCCAGGACTCTCTATCACTGGCTTTTAAAACTATTTTAACCTTTAACTCTGGTAAAGAAATAAACCATCTTGAAAAGCTGAGCCCTGACTTATGATCAGTAAGGGCAAGTAGAGTGTACAATATTCACTAATCATATCACTAGACCCCTGAGTAGTAGGCCTCCTTTTATCTCAGGTGTTTGAGATTTAGGAAGTGAGGTAGAGTATAGAAGGCTTACAAAATTAACCATCAGAATTTGAACCCCAAGCCTCCGGTAACCTGGAGTTTCTGAAATATGATGCTACCCTCAAGTTCGACATTTCTCTCTCCTCTTCTGTTTGGACGGAGAAAACTTTATTGAGCTTATATAGCAAAATGAGCCTGGTCTTTGAATCAGCTTGCTATTTGACTCTATAATAAAAGGTTTTTAACCCAATATCCTATTTCTATCCATTCACTAAAAAAAAAATCCTCCGATAACCAAATGTCTACTTCATGGCACATTAGACTATCTAGCAACTCTCGAAGATAAAAACAGGTCTTAGTGATGAGGAAGTCACCAGATAGAGCCCAGATCATTCTTTGCAATTACAACATTATTTTGCATTGACAGAGCACTTTATATTTCCAAATCAGGCAAGCTATTAATTGTTCTTTCTTAACATCCAAAATAAAGATTTATCTGAATGAGTCTATTTCAATGACAGAGATACAGAGGACATAAGTGACTTCTAAGATACGTGGGCAGGAGTGTTGATCTACTGAAATCATGAGCTTTAATTTTAAGACTTGTGCTCTGGTCAAAAGATCAAGGCTCTCTGTCCTCTTTGGGGATGCTAGTGGCATTAAAGAGTAACTCATTTCTAGAAGTGCTGAGAGCTGGCAATAAGTAGAATTTGGGCATTAATTTGGCTAAAGGAAAACCAAGAATGAAAACAATTTAAACTATCACATTTAAATAATGTAAATGGATACATTCATGATACATTTCTATACCTATTCTTTCATAAAATCATACTTAAATACCTCAAACATTCCTGCAAAAAAAAAGTGGGCTTGCATAATATCGGGGAAAGGGAGATATTCTGTGTATTCTAAAAAGAAAAAGGTTGAACTCCAAAAAACAGAGTAGATTTCCCTAAAAACATATTAAAACTGACAGGTAAAAATATGACTACCTACAAATAATTCTTAGTATTAGTTTCCATTGAAATAGCTATTCCAAATAGTTTTTCAAAATTTGTAGTTTGGAGTAATACAGAGTATTAACTATGCAATGAAAATGGTCAGAGAATTAGTACACATGGGGTTTATGACTCTTAAGTTTTTTTTTTTTTTTTTTTTTTGCGGTATGCGGGCCTCTCACTGTTGTGGCCTCTCCCGTTGCGGAGCACAGGCTCCGGACGCGCAGGCTCAGAGGCCATGGCTCACGGGCCCAGCTGCTCCGCAGCATGTGGGATCTTCCCAGACCGGGGCACGAACCCGTGACCCCTGCATCAGCAGGCGGACTCTCAACCACTGTACCACCAGGGAAGCCCACACTCTTAAGTTTTATATCAGTATCTACTTGCCATTTTATCCTTTTTTTTTTTTAAATGAACTTAATAGATAAGTGCACTTAATTACCTAAAATAGAATAAGGACAGCCAAAATGACAGTAATTAAAAACAGAAGAGTAGGGCTTCCTTGGTGGCACAGTGGTTGAGAGTCTGCCTGCCGATGAGGGGGACACGGGTTCGTGCCCTGGTCTGGGAGGATCCCATATGGGGCCCGTGAGCCATGGCTGCTGAGCCTGTGCATCCGGAGCCTGTGCTCCTCAACGGGAGAGGCCACAACAGTGAGAGGCCCGCGTACCTCAAAAAACAAAACAAAACAAAACAAAAAACAGAAGAGTAAGAGAAGTCTATGAGCTAATTCCCCCATCCCACGAAAGTTATCAGGTTGAAACTCTCTGAACACCGGAAGGAAAAAGGCATTCAAGAGGAATCCCCCTCTGGCCCATGACAGAAGACTGGGGAAGATAAGCCACGCTGATATCTACGACCATATCAAAGCTAAGGCAGAGGCCTCTCCACTGAGGTGTGTTTCCCAAGGACACTGTGAAACTGATGAACCATCCCTTCAGCGCTTAGGGGACTTGTCTTCATGTGTGGACTCGAGCCATCAGGAGAAAGGCTGGTCACTGGTGGACGGACCTGCCATTTGGCCACAAGGTCTTCCTCCATGATAGTCCCTACCTCACAGGGGTGCCATCAACATGATGTGAGATAATGAACGTGAAAGCTCATCTAAGCCACTAACAGGAAACATTAATAGATGGTTTAGCTACTGTTATTACTGTGGGTCCCTCAGTCCATATCCCTCTACTGTGGCTACAACTCTGACATTCTCTAGTAGATGATCTTAGGTAAGTCACCTAAATTCTTTGCATCTCAGTAACATAAGAATAATGAAGAGTACTGATTGAATAGGCTTGCTATAAAGAATAAATGAATTAATATATATAAAATGTGTGAAGAGTGCTTAGCATACGGTAAGTCCTCAATAATTAGCTTCTACCATTACACCACTACTACTATTATTACTATCATCATCATTGTTACTATTACTTCTATTGTTAACATATTAGTGGGGGGAAACAACACTCTTGTATGAGGGTCAGTCATAGTCTGGATGTACACTGTATACTGTACAGTACACCGAATCAGGAGCCAAACTGCCTACTCACCATATGAAACAGAATCCCCCTGGGCTATTTCCTTGAAGAGACCAGAAACATCAAGGTCAGGCACTCCAAGGGAAGCCTGCAGAATGGTGGCGAACTCTTCTTCTGTTATGAAGCCATCCTCGTCAACATCAAAGAGCTGAAGGAAAAAGAAAATAAAGCCTAAGAATGAGCTCCTCCAGAGCAATGGTGGTATGTAATAATCTTAAAAAATAAACTGTTTAGTAATTCAGACATTCATTGTGTGGGGGGCTAGGGATATATGTCCATAAGTATGGTATCTGCTGACTTCACAATACTTATAGTTTAGTGGTAGAAAGAGATAGGATTAAAATAGGGGCTACAGGGACTTCCCTGGTGGTCCAGTGGTAAAGAATCTGCCTTATAATTCAGGGGTGCAGGTGAGGGAACTGGGATTCCACATGCCGCGGGGCAACTAGGCCCGCACGCCACAACTACTGAGCTCTCATGCCTTAACTAGAGAGACCCCATGCCACAAACTACAGAACCCATGCTCCCTGGAGGCTGTGTGCCACAACTAGAGAGAAGCCCGTGCGCTGCAACAAAAGATCTTGTGTGCCGCAGCCAAAAATAAATAAAATAATAAATAAATCTTTAAAGAAAAATACGGGCTACGACCATAGTAAGTACAAAAGCACATGGAAAAAATAGGGGCTATAACCATAGTAAGTACAAAAGCACATGGGAGTCCTGTGTAAACAAGATGAATCCTACCCGGAGAGGTCAGGGAAGGCTTTATGACATTTGAGTTGGGTCTTAAAACATGAAGAGATATTCCCAGAACATACAAGTACTGGCAGGCAATTGCCTGGGGCTCAAGTCAGGAGAGAGAAAGACAAGCAAGGATCAGATCATGATGGCCATATAAGGCCTCATCTACCCCTGCAGGATTATGATGGGAAGGGCTGTGGGGTGATTGCCTGTGAACTGAGGGAGCTCTGAGGCAAAGTGTGGAGGATGGAGAGAGGGCAGAAAGTTGAAAAGACTAGAGGCATGAAAAACAATTAAGAGTCTGGGGTGGAGAAGCAGGAAGGGCAGGAAGAGACAGAATTTATAAGGAAGCGAAGACAGGACTTACATATCAGTTAGAGGTCTGTAGTGATGGAAAAGAAGGAGCTAAAGACGGCTGAGGGATTCTAGCTTGGGCAAATGGGTGAAGGAGGGTTATGTTACCAAGAGTGGGAAAACAGGTTCCCAATGAGATCAAGGGTTAGAACTGGAGAGCTTAAATTTGAGTCAGAAGTGCCAGGAGGAAGTTAAGATTGAGCACATCAGCTCAGGAGAGTGATGAGGCTTCAGATATGAATTCAGGTAAAGATTGAAACTACAAGTGTGTTTGAGCTTCTCTGTGGAAAGTGCAGAAAGTAAGGCAGAGCCCTGGGAACAGCAAGAGTTGAGGTGTGTGCAGGGAAGAGGAACCGGCCAGAAAGACTCAGAAGCAGCAGCCAGAGAGATGGAGAAGCAGAAAGAAAGAGCATGCATCTTGGAAGCTAGGGAAGGTTTTCAGGAAAGAGGAAGAAACTCTGAGTGTGGTAATGGCCAACAGAGTAAAATGGCATAGGAAGGCCAAGCAAGAAGCAAGAAGGTTTGCTGGATTTGGCAATTAGGAGATCCTGGCAACAGATGGTAACGGAATCAAGCAATGAATAGAGAGGTGAGGCGTGGAGGCAATAGGCATGGCTCTTTTAAGAAATTATGGAATAAAGCACAGGAGATAAATGGGGTAATAACCACCTACAAAAGGAGGCTGCCTTCAGGAAGGGAGAGACAATATGTTTATAGGCAGAGGGGAAAGGGTGGGATAGTCTGAAAGTCAAGCAGCAATGCAGGGGTAACTGATAGATAATTAATATGCCATATTCATAATCCTCTCCAGGGTATTAACAGTTTTTCATGATATCAACACTGACTCTTTGCAGGCACTGATCCAACATGTTCAAATCACTTTACACACTCATTGAACCCTAATAATAGTCTTATGTAAGGGGGGGGTGTTGTTATTAGCCCTATCTCACAGATGAGAAAGCTGAGCAACAGGGAAGCCAGGTAACTTTCCCAAGGTCACACAGCTTGTAAATGGTCAAGCTGTTGCCCAAATGCAGGCAGATATCTACAGTTCCTGCTGTTAAGGTATCCACTTCTGACCAAATACACGATCAAAAACAGGCATTGGATAAGGTGTGATAATCATGAAAAGAACAATAAGCAAATACTGAATAGTGTTTTAATTGTCCACCAGGGTGGGAGGAGAACATAATTCGAAGATGTGATTTGCTGCTCCCAGATAAGAAGGCACGGGGGACGCCTAGTCCATTTTCTACTACTCAGCCCCTAAATGGATGATAAGATAGCTGGAAAGCGCAAAGTGAATTAGCTAGCATTTGTTTTCACAACAGTAGCCCCGGGGCTCTTTATGGGCCTTGGACTTCAGGCGTTAACTGCCAGGATTCAGTCACAACCTCCCCCCACCTTCTCACAAACTCTAATTTTTCTGTAAAAGTCTTCCATTCCTAAAGAATTCTCACCAACTTATCAAATCAACTAAATTTGGTCCTTTGATGGCTCTTCCGTCTGTATAAGTTTCCTTCACACGTCTATTCTGGGGACTTTTACTTCCTCTCCATTTGTCCTTTGTCACAACTACCCCACGAAAACCCCTCCATTTCTCTCAATTCCTCATCGCTCCCAATAGCCTCCCTACCCCAGAGTTCCCAGATCTAAGGTAAATCTCATGCTCTGGGCTCTGGTAGAAGGTTTAACACCCCGTTTTCCTTGGAGAATGGGGGAGCGATACCTCCCCAGTGCACGGAATGCTGTGGGACTCTGCATCAAGACATCCTGTCTTTCCTAGCAAGCACATGGTCCAAGACCATTTGGACTCTGCCTGGAATTTGAATGATGAACAGCGTTCGAGTTTGCTCACTCTAACGGCAGTGCCCAAGGGAGATGTAGAGCAGCTCCCGCAGCTGGGACCTCTGGAGCTGCCTGCTTTGGAGTATTCCCTGGAGCCTGCTTGCTGTCCTCACAACTGATTCCTCCACCAGAGTCTATGCCGGCTGCTTACAACTGAAGAATGCTGACTAATATTCTACCTCTAAAGGTCACCGTGATGAAGAAATATGATCAAAGATGGGAAGTTAACTGTGAAGTGTTACCCAAATAAAAGGATGTGAATGCATTCTGTATATATACAAAATGATACTACTAAATGAAAAATAGAAGCATGCCAAAATAATTTTCAAAAACATCATACAAGGACTTCCCTGGTGGCACAGTGGTTAAAGAATCTGCCTGCCAATGCAGGGGACACGGGTTCGATCCCTGGTCCGGGAAGATCCCACATGCCATGGAGCAACTAAGCCTGTGCATCACAACTACTGAGCCTGCGAGCCACAACTACTGAAGCCCACATGCCTAGAGCCTGTGCTCCACAACAAGAGAAGCCACTGCAGTGAGAAGCCCGTGCACCGCAACAAAGAGTAGCCCCTGCTCGACGCTACTAGAGAAAGCCTGCACACAGCAACGAAGACCCAACACAGCCAAAAAATAAATAAATAAATAAATAAAATAAAATAGGCATTTAGACACTTAAACAAAACAAAACGAAAAAACCAGAACATCATACACCCCTGAGAAGGATAAAAAAATAACCAAAGTAAAACATGACACTTGCTTTACTGAAGAAAAGAGCTAATTATAGTTTTAGGTCCTTCTTTCCTCTCCCTGTCCCCCCTCAAAACCAAGGTCTAGGCTAGAGAAAAATCTCAGGACTTCTTTAAAGACAATAATTACTATGATTAAGGGCCAAATTTTCTATCAGGTCTTTCATTGGTAAACCCAAAGTGACCACTTGCCCAGCTGACCTTATAATCACACAGACAATCTCAGAACAGAAACAGAAATGTCTGGGTTGGAATAAGTTAGCTATGTGTATAATTTTAGGTTTTATGATGAATAAGTCTGTAAAAGTTTTCAGCTTGGAAAGAGTTCTGGCCCTTGCCTCGAGACCATCTGCTAAGCATCAACCTCTTAGGTTCTTTATAGGCCTAGCAGTTAACTCAGTTGAAACCAATCTGAAATAAAAAGTCAACCTGGGGACTCCTCTGTCAAGGATAGAACACATGGAAATTCGTGAGGCTAACCCAGGTGGCCTCTAAGACATGAGAAAGGACTCTGGGAGGAAGAGAGTCTTTCTAGACGATAGAGGGGACAACACTTGTTGAGGACACAGTGGGATATTCTTCTTAGAGAAAATCAGGAAGAAATAAGAGTAGGAAAGAGGCATGGGGAAGGTCCTCAGCTGTTATGGTGGATGAAGCAGAGACTCAAAGACCTGTACGATAAGATTCCACATACACAGCTTGGTAAGTGAGATCAAGTTTTTGTTTTACTTGAGAGCAGATCATGTAAGATTAGAATATGGAAGGGAACATCCCATTCAAATACTAATTAGATAAAGCACGTTTCATCTCCAAAGAACCAAAACACACTTTGGGAATGTACCCTTCCCTCTCCTTTTTGCATATATAAGTGATAAAATGGAATCTGAGTTCTCATAATTCAAACTTCCATTAAGTTCTGCTAGGGATGGGGGACATGGATTTTATTCATCTGCCCCTCAACCCCCCATACTGCTGTGACAATATATGTGATATACAGGAAAACATATAGGGTGGAAACTTGAGACAGTTATGATGGTATTCACTTGACACCACCACAACAAAGTAAACTCCATCGGGAAAAGATCACCTAAAATATCTCTGACATACAGAGTGGGAAAATAAGGATGGATCAGAACTTTCTGCCTGGTGAATTGGGATGACTATAGACAGGTGGTGTTTATTTATAAACCTCACCTTGGGGCTCCAAAATGGGGAGGCTGAAAAGAAATAATTTTTAAACTAATTTATGAAATCAACTGCTCTTCAATTTTAATGCTGTTAACTAGGCTGCTTCCAAAGACTTTCTTTTTGCTTAAATGGATGCTTGTCTTTTCTTTATTCTCGGTAGCGATTGTCTTAATCACATTGCCCTCGTGTACATGTCACAGCAGATCTATAAACACTCGTAATAGATGCACTGATTTTCAGATAATACACTTAGAGTCAACACTTGTTTACGAGACAGATCAAGATGATTTCAGTGGGGCTGACAGTACCTTAAATGCCACCTGGATGATCTCCTCTGTGTTGGCAGGGTTGCACAGGACAGCCAGGCCAATTACATACTCTCGGAAGTCGATACTGCCATCATGGTTCTGTGAAAGGATGGGAGAAATCAGTTAGCAGGGCCATTGGTTGAATGACTATTAATCACAGCCCACAAGGTGAAACTCAGACATGCCACGCAGCTCAGACTCGTCATGCACTGAGCCAATTTGGAAAAATGTTTGCACTGAGATAGAACAGTAGTGAGTGGCCCACCTATTCCCAACTCAGAAGGAAGAAAAATATATTCCTGTTGAGTGATCAGTATAAACATTTTATCACTGAGGCTCATTTAGACTGGCTCTATGGCACTCATTGTGGGTTCTTGAGCTCAGCCTTGATGGGAGCCTCTCTGGGAAGCAGGATGGGGGATTTCATCCTAGGTGGGACTGAAGCCTTCATTCCACCATCGATGGTGGGCCTGCCATGATGGCCAACACCAGTGGGTCACTAAGAGACTCTCTCCATGTAGGAGATAGAAGGGAAAGGAAAGGGGCAAATTGAGGCAATAATCACAGCTACATTCTTTCTCCTTTCTGTACTTACTCTGCAATAAAGCAGGAGAAAGTAAGCAAACTCGAGCAACTTCAAGGGCCCCTTAGTGATATCGGGCCCTGGAAGATCCTGCACTTTTAAGCCTTGGAAACTAAACCTAATTCGTATGATGTTTATATCTATACACTGCAGCAGGTATTTCTTGATGGTTTTATAAAAGAAGGGGTTGATAATTCTAATCCATGCTGACCGAATACAGAGTTTTTCCTACACATGAACTACTCACCTAGATGGGAACACTGAGAAGATGAAATGGGGAGAAAGGAGAGAAAGCTTAAGGAAGAGAGGAAGAAAGGGAGAGAGAGGCAAGGCAGAGAAGGCGGGAGGATGGAAGGAAGAGATAGAAGAGAGAGAACAAGAAGGAAAAGGGAAGAGGAGAAAGGAAAAGTGAGATGGAGAGTGGAAGAGAAAGATGGAGGGGGAAAGAGAGGAGGAGGAGGGAGAAAGGAAGAGGACAATAAGCTCAATGATTATAATCCCAGGTGTGGAATCATTTTGGCAGCAAGATCTTCATGTTGCCAGATGAACTATGAACTAGTAACAACAAAGCTAAGTGTGATACTTGATAGGTTAGCAGATGTTTGGCACTGATAAGAGCGTAATCTTTAACTGTGACTAAGTATCTACATTTCAACCATCAAGAGTTCCTGTAGGGCAGGGACTGCCTTCCTCTGTGTAGTGTATTCCCATTGCCTAGCACACACAGGTAGGTGCTAAAAAACGATGCTACCTTTTCCTCACCTACTCTCACCTGCTATTGATACTTTGGGTTCACCTTAAGACACTTAGGCAGTGTTTTTCACTGGGGTTTCATAGATGAGCTTGAAAGGGAAGGCTGTGAAGCCTCTGAAAGGGTATGCCTTTTTGTTTGTTTGTTTGTTTTTGGCTGAGCCACAGGGCATGCGGGATCTTATTTCCCTGACCAGGGATGGGACCCTTGCCCCCTGCAATGGAAGCGTGGAGTCTTAACCCCTGACCAGGGATTGAACCCGTGTCCCGTGCAGTGGAAGCATGGAGTCTTAACCCCTGGACCGCCAGGGAAGTCCCAGCCCTTTTTATATGTACATTTTTCTAGGGAAAAAAAATCTTGTAGCTTTCCTCAGCTTCTCAAAGCAACCAAGACTCACTGTCACCATACTACTTTATCTTGCTGCAGGGTGGGAACTAAAAAGGAATAATTTACCTTCACTTTCTCATCGGAGAAGGTAGAAACAGAGGATTCAAGATTTCCCTAAAGTAACAGGGTTTCTTTCTAGGATTTAAAACTCAGGTCATCCGACTTCCATTTTTGTCTGATTACCAGCCTCTAAGACAGCTCTTTTCTGCCTTTCCTTTAATCGACTTTATTGAGGTATCAATTACAGTCAATAAAAGGCATCCATTTTAAGTGTACAGTTTGATGTTCTTTGAAAAAATGCAGACACCAGGGTAACCACCATCACAATTGATGGCTACGATATTTTCATCACCCCAGAAGTTTCAGAGAAGGTAGAGTTTTAAGGGACATAATTTTCCTTGTGCCACTAACGTTTAATTTTCTTCTGTACTATGGAGGGCTGTTGTTCATTAGGGCTTAGAGGCTGAACAGCTTATGGTACCGTGAATATATGCTCAATAAAGGTAAATTTATTCTGCAATTGGTTTTCTCCACTAAGCAACACAGAAGTCTTGAATAGAAGTTCTGAAGTATAATGAACCGGTTTGCAGGGCAGAAATAGAGACACAGATGTAGAGAACAAATGTATGGACACCAAGGGGGGAAAATGGCGGGGAGGGGGGGGGTGGGGGGGGTGTGATGAATTGGGAGATTAGGATTGACATTTATACACTAATATGTATAAAATGGATAACTAATAAGAACCTGCTGTATAAAAAAAAAAAATTCTAAAATTCAAAAAAAAAAGAAGTTCTGAAGTATAGATATAATAATGACCTATGAATATATTCAATATCCTGTGATAAACCATAATGGAAAAGAATATGAAAATAAGTATATATATGTATAGCTGAATCACTTTGTTGTACAGTGGAAATTAACACAACATTGTAAATCAACCATACTTCAATTAAATAAATTTTAAAAAAAGAATGATCTATGGACACTGAGGATATGGTCATAGGTAGTATGACTGGAAATACGCCTTTGATTTATTGTGAGGCATCCAATTTTTATCTATATTACCGGACCCTATGTATAATACAAGTCAAGCATTATAGCTTATTTTTCAGATGGAGAAAGAGAAATGTAAAGGACCCTTAGTATTACTGTTATTCATGAATAAAGGTAATATTCTGGACCCTTGGTTTTCTTTAACAGTTTTATATGAGTGGCTTTGACCGACAAAAGAATATTAAAGCAGACTCTTGACAATCAATCACATGAGAAACTATATGTAAGTTTTCATCCTAGTAATGTGAAGGACAAAAGGCAGCATAGAAATTATTCTGAGAGATTTCATTATAGGACTAATAAAATAATACATTTTAAGGTTCCAATTTCAGAATAATAAAATTTAGAACTGGGAGGAATCTTAGAAATCATCCGTTCAACTTCTTCATTTTTACTAATTAAAAATTGAGATGTAAGTTTTACTTGAGGTCACAAAACTCACTATTGCCACAATGACAATTAACATTTACCTAAACATTTACCTGAGACCCAATCATTCAAATTAAAGCAGGCAAGTTGATAAAATATATTCAAAAACAGATAATAAAAAAGTATACAGCAAAATACACTCCTTTAATTTTTCAAATTCAAATCAGTCCCATGGTAAAAAATTATTCCTCAAAGCTGTGGTTCTTTCCTTTAAAAACTAATGGAACTCCTCAGGAAGAGTATTATTATTCAAATTCAATAAATTCTCAGTTGTCCAGGAGAGTCAGGCAAGAGGTATTCTGTTTACCTCAATATTCTTATTTAGAGCATATTTCTACCCACCTGCATAATGGTATTATCAATTTTCTAGGAATTAAATTGTTTTAATCCACTTAGCATTAAAAATAGACATTAAAAAAAAAGTAATTCTGAAAGCACTTCAAGATTAATACATACATTAAGTATCAGTGCCCTGCAGGTGCCTCAGCAAATATTTTTTAAGGCCTGACTATGGGTTAGTTGTGCAATATTACTGATGAAATTTCTGATTGAAGTTGATACATAAATCAACTTTTAAATCACATGCACTATTACTCAAAAAATATTTTAAAAGTGACCTTTAAGATGATATACAAATTTTGAATGTTTTTGGACATTTGCTGTTCTTAGGTACAGAACACACTTCTTTTTCCTGCTATTATAGGTTACAGAATTCAGTGTATTAAATCAAGACCAAGGTGTTTTTCAAAATCATACGGGATATTTTGAAATTAAAAAATGTAGATGTATAATTTCACATTTAAACAAAATCATTATTATTTTCAACTTACTACATTGATTGTATTGCTTTTAGAAATTTGAAAATGAGATGGAGTTATATTAATGAAAGCCCTTCATCTTAGGCTATCAGTAGTCTTCCATGTAGAAAAGGCAACATTTGAAAAAAATTATCAGGTAAATACTCCCTCTTACACTGAAGATGTGCCTTTAAAACACCAACTAAAACAAACAAACAAACAAACAAACAAAAAAACCCATTGGATGGAAATTAAGAAATTCAATCACTTGTTAGGCTATTGGTTCTACACAATGCCAAAGGTTTGTTTACTTGGAAAAATCCAGACTCTGGACTAAATTTTCTGGGATCCACTCTAGTGCCTGGGGTTATTTGTCCAATTTTACACAAATTCAGAAAAGAACAAGAGAAACTTAGGTAACTTCAGGATGTTTTGCCCTGTGCATGCAGGAAGAGAATCATAAAAGTAGGTAATCCCTTAACTTGAAGAGCAAGAGAAATACTTAATACCACCCCTAGTGTGAGATAATTGTCTTAACTTTCATAAAACATTTAAAATGAAGTGAGGGGAGAAAAGTGGGGCTACGTTTTCTTTTCCCCAACCATCATGTGGAAAGGTTAAATTATAAACTTAATATTCTGAGACCTTAAAAGGCATCTTGGCAGATTTCCCCTTTCCTGGCTATATTACTACAGCCATGCCTAACATACTAGTGGCCATATTCTAAAACAGGGATCCTGATATTAATGTGAGGTTGCAGCCTCATTCTAATATAACCACACCTGTTTTAAGTAGCTCCCCAGACCAAGTTTAAATTACAAGTCCCTTGAGGAAAGCAGACGTGATCGCTAGGCTTGGCTCAATTCAGAATTACACGCATGTGGTATATCATAAATATTATATGATGGTGATAATGGTGTCCACAGAGGCCAAATGCCAACCTGTCCTATTTTCACTGGGGATTTCTAACAGGCAGCTGAGGGCTGTTAACAGGCCAGTTACATCATTTCAACAGTTACAGCTTTCCTCTAAATGAGTCAAAAAGGAAGGATTTATCTTCAAACTCAGGATGATCCTCCAAAGTAGACTGGGAGAGAGGGAATGCATTAAAACCCAGAGAAGCAGGAGGGTAGAAACCAATTAAATAGGCAGATGAACAGAGCACTTGAAAATGCAGCCTCTCGAACTGAGTCTATTGGCCGGGGATTCCTGGATTCTCTTTGCCCTGTTATCACCACCTGAATCAAAATGAAAAAGCCAAACCAAGGGCCATTCACAAGAAAGGTGCAACTACCCCTGCTTTTTGGGTGGCAGTTTCTCCATACTCCTATCTTCTTTTTTTTGGAAGCTGGCAACACTGACTCCTGTGGGGACCTCAGTTTTCAGCTGAGACTAATATGAAAAATACAGTGAAGACAGACTAACCTTAAAGCTGTGGCTGTCAACCTTGGTTGCTATCAGAATCACCCAGGGAGCTTTAAAAAATACTCATCTCTGAGCTCCACCTCTAAAGATTTGTATTTAACTCATATGGAGTGGGACTCAGCTCAAGAGCTCTCCCGGTGATTCTAAATTGCAGTCAGGGCTGAGAACCACTGCAATAAAGACTCAGCAACATTTATATATATTTATACATCTCTCTATGGCTTTAGATACCAAATAACTGGTTATGATTTGTGTACGTTTTCTTTGTTTACTTTTTTTCCTGTCTGCAGTTTTCAAACAAATGAAAGAATATTCTTTGCTCTGAGGCAGGGCAAGACGTGACAAGAGCTGGCTAACATCAGCAGGGCGTGCCTGATTTTGAAGTACATGTAAGAGCGATCACTTTGATTCATTAAGGCAACCAGAGACATTTCAACTATAAGTACACTCTTTCATTCCCCAATGCCCTGATCCTCTTTACAATTATATAAAAACAAAACTGTTACATGCTTATTTTGCTAGGGAAAAGGGACTAAAGAATTCTAGATTTTAGATAGTTGTATCACCATTTAAAAAAATACTACCTTTTATAAAACTGCTTAATTTCACATTTCTGAACCTGTTTCTATACAGTTAAGCAGGTTACCAGGAAAACACTTTTTTTTAAAAAAATGTAATAGAAAGACCAGATGTGAATTAAGAGAAAAACAGGTTTTGAATTTCCTGCCTCCTCACCTTTTTTAAAGGAAAAAAATGTATCTCCTGAGAGCTTTCTTGATTTATTCCAGGATTTTTTTCAAAATTCCATTCTTAACAATAACAACAACAGCTTTCCTGCTCTTTGGAATTCATTCACCAAATAAGAAATGACCTATTAAAATCTACTCCGTTAAAGCCTGCCTTGCACTCCCATCACATATATAAGTCCATATTAATCCTGTGTCTCAAAAAGCCGACATACAAACCACTCAGAATATTTTTCATGAAAAATCTGTTTAATTAAGCAGTAAAGGGCAGCACAAGTTCAGAAACAGGTTGGGTTATGAAAGAAGTTGGCAGGAAATGACAGCTTTGGATGGGGTAACCGCAACCGTGCAGAGAGCATGGCTAAGCTTCCAGCACTCCTGTCCCCCAGGGTCGTCCCGACTTAGTGCCCACTTTAGGAATACATGGTCAGCTGCAGCCATTCTTGGATAGACACCTGAATCAGGCCATCCATATCTCTATCCAGGGATTTGAAAGCACGAAACATGGCATCCAGGCGAACCAGGCAGCTGATGAAGTTGTTAAAATCCATACTTCCATCCTCATGGGCATATCGGCGGACAATCATTTGGTAAAGTTGTTCCTGTAGCTGGAAGCCTGCTGCCTGCAGAGCACCCCGCAGCTGAGAACTTCCCAGAGACCCAGAATGGTCCCTGTCATATTGCTTATAAACACACTGCCATTTCTTGATGTTTCTCCAGAGATACTTAAATTCTTTGAAGCCCAGCTTTCCAGTTGTATCACTGTCCATGATGGACACGATGCTCCGGCAGGTGTCAAGACTAAAGCCGTCAGACTTCAGATCCTTGTGCTTAGACAGGACTTTGTTGAGAATATTCATTAGGTGAGTGGCATCCACTTCCATGTCTGGTCCAGCCAGCTGTGCAAATTGTTGCCGAAACCGCCTAACTTCCTCACTTTCATTGGCCTCCACGTTGGTGAAATGCTGCTCAGTGGGTGGTGGTTCCGGGGTATACTGAGAGGCTGCAGCCTCACTGATAAAATTCACAATTCCTCCAACTATCCCTCCAATATTTCTTGCTCCTCTACTTTTCTGACTGCCTCCTCCAAGAAGGTCTCCAAGAGCTTGTCCAAGACCTTGACCTTGATCTGCTCCTTCCAATAGAGCTTTTGCAAGAAACATGCTTTTGGTTTACCGAAAGGGTAAAGGGTAAAGGCTGCTGAAATCTTGGAGGTGGTATGAGAGAGATGAAATGCAGTCTAAGTAGTTTACATGCGGAAGAACTGGCTTTTCTGTACTTGCTTGCACTGTACCACACCCAGGGTGCACCTCCTACCCTAGTTGCCTGAATTCCACTAGGTCCTAGCACCTGCCATTTTTCAGAGGGCGTCAATAAAATACTCCTAAGTTATAGTATGTCTGACAAATCAGAAGAAATCATATTTTTAAGTGTAATATATTAAACTCTACATTTCTATATGCTGTTAACTATTTTTAGTTCTCTTTCTCAGCACCTGAAAGATGACGTGGAGTTTCCTAACAGGAGAAGTTAAATGACTCAAGGATATCAAGAATTTCTTTTCTAAGGAATATTTATTGTTAGGGTACAACTGAATAATTCTGGGGCACTGGAAAAATATTTACCTAATTCTCTTCCTTTAGCAAAGATCTGCAGCATCCAATGTTCTTAAGAAAAACTTGGAAGGGGGATTTTTAAAATGCAGGGTCCTCAGGTCCCATCCTCAGAGATTCTGATTCTGTATAGTCTGCTGTGGGGCTCATGATTTACGTTTTTGGAATCTTTTGGAAGTGTAACATTCACATAGAAAACTGTACAAATCACAAATATATAGCTCAAAGAATTTCATAT
>NW_020173491.1:6496738-6500817 GCF_003031525.2 Neophocaena asiaeorientalis asiaeorientalis | reverse complement strand
ACCACCCCAATCAAGAAATAGAACATCATCAGGACTTCCAAAGCCTCTTCATGCCTCTTTCCAGTTATTCTCCTCTCCCAAGGGTAACTAACCATTGTCCTGACATCTAACACCACAGATTCATTTTTGTACCTTAAATAAATGGAATCATATAGCATATACTTTTTTGTATCTTGTTTTTAAATTTTTAATTAAAAAAATTTAAAATTGTGGTTAAATACATGTAATGTGCAATTTACCATTTTAACCATCTTTTAAAAAATATTTATTTATTTATTTGGTTGCACTGAGTCTTAGTTGCGGCAGGTGGCTCCCTAGTTAGTTGCAGCAGGCGGCGCCCTAGTTGGGCTCCTTAGTTGTGGCACATGGGCTCCTTAGTTGTGGCACATGGGCTCAACACTTGAGTTGCGGCTCATGGGCTCCTTAGTTGTGGCAGGTGAACTCCTAGTTGTGGCGCGCATGTGGGATCTAGTTCCCTGACCAGGGATCGAACCCGGGCCCCCTACACAGGGAGCGCAGAGTCTTAACCACTGTGCCACCAGGGAAGTCCCCCATTTTATAATAGTTTTAGCTCTTAGACCCATTTTGAGTTAATTTTTATATATGGCATAAGGTAAGAGTCCACTTCATTCTTCTGCATGTGGTTATCCAGTTTTCTCAGTACCATTTGTTGAAAAGACTGTTCTTTCCCCATTGAATGGTCTTGGCACCTTATCGAAAATCATTTGTATGCACACACACAGGTTTATTTCTGGGCTGTCTATTCTATACCATTGGTTCATATGTCTGTCTTTATGCCAGTACCACACTATTTGGATTACTGTAGCTTTGTAGTAAGTTTTGAAATCAGGAAGTGTAAGACTTCCAACTTTGTTCTTGTGCAAGACTATTTTGTCTATTCAGCATCCTTTGAGATTCCATATGAATTTTAGGATGGACTTTCTGACTTCTGTAAAAAAATTTTTTGTCGGGATTTTGATAGGGATTGCACGGACTCTGTAGACCACTTTGGGTAGTATTGACTTCTTAACAATATTAAGAATTCCAATCCATGAACACAGGATGTCTTTCCATTTATTTGCATCTTTTTAAATTTCTTTGAACAACGCTTTGTAGTTTCCAGTGTACAAGTCTTCTACCTCCTTGGTTGTTTATTCCTATTTTATTCTTTTTAATGCTGCTGTAAATAGAGTCACTTTCTTAATTTCTTTTTCATATTGTTTATTGTTAGTGTATAGAAACACAACTAAGTTTTTTTTTTTTTTTTAATTATTTATTTTTGGCTGCATTGGGTCTTCGGCGCGGTGCACAGGCTTCTCACTGCAGTGGCTACTCTTGTTGCGGAGCATGGGCTCTAAGCACGTGGGCTTCAGTACTTGTGGCATGAGGGCTCTAGAGTGCAGGGTCACTAATTGCATTGCACGGGCTTAGTTGCTCCACAGCATGTGGGATCTTCTCGGACCAATGATCGAACCTGTATCCCCTGCATTGGTAGGCAGATTCTTTTATTTATTTATTTATGGCTGCATTGGGTCTTTGATGCTGCGCGCGGGCTTTCTCTAGTTGTGGTGATCAGGGGCTACTCTTTGTCGCGGTGCACGGGTTTCTCATTGTGGTGGCTTCTCTTGTTGTGGAGCATGGGCTGTAGGCTCATGGGCTTCAGTAGTTGTGGCATGCAGGCTTCAGTAGTTGTGGCTTGCAGACTCTACAGCATAGGCTCAGTAGTTGTGGCGCACGGACTTAGTTGCTCTGCGGCATGTGGGATCTTCCCAGACCAGGGATCAAACCCGTGTCCCCTGCATTGGCAGGCGGATTCTTAACCACTGAGCCACCAGGGAAGTCCCCACAACTAAGTTTTGTGTGTGGATTTGTATCCTGCAACTCTGCTGAATTAGTTTATTAGTTCTAACAATTGTGTGTGTGTGAGTTGTCTGCAGGGTTTTTTTACATATAAGATCATGTATTCTGTGAGCAGAGATAATTTTTCTTCTTCCTTTCCAGCTCATATTCCTTTCATTTCTTTTCTTGCCTAACTGTTTTGGCTAGGGCTTCCAGTACTATGCTGAATAGGAGTAGTGAAAGCAGGCATCCTTTTGTGTTCCTAATCTTAGAGGAAAGGTTTTCAGGCTCAAACCATTGAGTATGCTGTTGGCTGTGGGCTTTTCATATATGGTTTTTATTATGTTGAGATACTTTTCTTCTATTCCTAGTTTGTTAAGTGTTTTTATCTGAAAGGGGGTTGAATTTTGTCAAATGCTTTTTCTGGATCGATTGAGGTAACTGTGTTTTTTCCCCCTTCATTCTGTTAATGTGGTTTATTACATTGATTGATTTTCATATGTTGAACCACCCTTGCGTTCAAGGAATAAATCCCACTTAGTCATGATGTAAAATCCTCTTTATGTGCTGTTAAGTTCTGTTTGCTAGTATTTTGTTCAGAATTGTTGCATCAATATTCATATGGGGGACTTCCCTGGTGGTGCAGTAGTTAAGAATCTGCCTTCCAATGCAAGGGAGATGGGTTCGATCCCTGGTCAGGGAACTAGATCCCACATGCATGCCACAACTAAGGAGCCCATGAGCTGCAACTAAGGAGCACATGTGCTGCCATTAAGTAGCACACGTGCTGCAACTAAAGGAGTTGGCGAGCCGCAAGTAAGGAGCCCGCCTGCTGCAATTAAGACCAAAATAAATAAATTACAAAAACAATTCATATAGGACATTGGTCCGTAGTTTTCTTTTCATGTACCGTTGACACTTGAACAATACGGGTTTGAACTATGTGCCTTCATTTCTACTAGGATTTTATTCAGTAAATACATACTACAGTACTACACTTGAGCTTGGTTGAATCTCTGGATGCAGAATCATGGATACATAGGGCCGACTATAAAGTTATATGGAGATTTTCGACTGCACGGGGTTTGGTTCCCCTAACCCCTGTGTTGTTCAAGGGTCAACTGTACTATCTTTTTCTGAACTTGGTGTCAGGATAATGTTGGCCTCATAGAATGAGTTGGGAAGTATTCCCTCCTCTTCAATTTTTGGGAAGAGTTTGAGAAGGATTAGTGTTAACTCTTCTTGAAACATTTGGTAGAATTCACTAGTGAAGCCATCTGGTCCTGGGATTTTCCTTGTTGGGAGTTTTAAAAAAAATTACTCATTCAATCTCCTTACTAGTTAGGTCTGTTCATATTTTCTGTTTCTTCATGATTCAGTCCTGGTAGGTTGTACATTTCTAGGAATTTGTCCATTACATCTAGGTTAACCAATTTGTTGGCATACAGTTGCTCATAGTACTGTTTCATAATACTTCTTATTTCTGTAAATTTGGTAGTACTGTCCTCTCTTTTCTGATTTTGTGTGTCTGGATTCTCTTTGCTCAAAATTACATTTGTGAGATTTTATATTTTTAATAAGTATCTGCAGAAGTCAGTCTATGACAGATAGTCCCAGATAATACTTTGAGAAACCTCACCCTTGATACTAGGTAGAGTCAGGGTACAAGCCCTTCAGCAGTCTTTGGAAGTTCTATTGGTAAACTCAGGGAAAAGTGGCCAGGACATAACTAAATCCTTATATCACTCAGCATTTTGGACCTTAATTTCAATCTGCAAGCTGATGATAATAGTATCTCCCCTGCCTACTTCATAATGATTCAATTTCTTTTATTATGTTTCAGGACTTGGACTCAATGTTTAGGAGAGAAAGATGAAAACATCAGGATTGCTGTCCTCAAGGATCAAAGAGACCCACAGAAAACTAGGTGTTTTAACTATAATCTGAGGTCTATTTTCACATTTCTACTATTAATACTAAACTATTATATTTGTATATAACATTCTTTGGTATATCGATTTTATAGAATTTCCATGAAAGACATAAAAGCATTTGAAATAAGGAAAGGAAAACTCAGAGAAGTTAAGCTACTTATAAAAGGTCACACAACTAATATATTGTATAGGATTATCAAACCAATATGGGTGCCCAAAAGGGGAACAATACGTTCTGCTGAGGAAAGGAAAGGAGAACATTTACCTACAGAAGAGGTAATGTGTAGGCCTGACCATAGGCTAAGT
>NW_020173491.1:6452293-6496128 GCF_003031525.2 Neophocaena asiaeorientalis asiaeorientalis | reverse complement strand
ATATAAAGGGGTGGTGTAGTGAAAAGATAGAGGAACTAAAGCATGTGTGGTATTCAAGAGATAATGAGTAGTCCAGTGTGATGAGAGTTTACTGCTGAGAACGATGGGAGATAAAGGCAACTCAATAGAATAGAATGAAATTGGAAAGGACTCTGAACTGCCATGTGACAGAGTCTATCTCACAGGTTACTCTGGAAACTACTAAGGCTCAAATATGAAGTCAAAAGGAGATTAAACGTAAAATTACTTTATAAACTGTACAATTCTAGAATTAAATAATGATTATTCTAGCTATTATTAGGGAGAGAATAGTAGCTGGGAGACACTGCTCTGTGTAGGACATGAGAGCAATGTCTCCTGCCACACTTAGTGGTTTATAGAAAACTCTCCATCAACTGGTTTTATGGCACAATGACTCCAATAACTGGTCTCATGGGCACCGTGAAATGGTCTCTGTAAACACCAAAGGCCAAATGTCTTCCTTTACCACACTGAAGAAGCACCACAAAAGGACTTTCTTCCCTTTAGGGGATAACAAGGGGCCATCTGGCCTCAGACAGATTTAAATCCATTCATATAAGCTTCTGAGGAAATTACATGGGCTTTGTTTTTATAATATTGCAAATTAACTTGACAGCATCCATTGTCATATAAAATGTGCCTCCTTATGACCATCTGAAGTGTTTTTCGCTGAAGTTTAAATCCAATTCCTCTCATTTATTTTCTGCTAAGATGGAAAGCATTTGGCTAACAGTTTCTCATAAGCCATCATAGAATAAAAGACTGTTATTAGATTAACAAGCCTTTTCTTCTCTGGACTATTTAATCCCCTAAGGCTATTTATTAGAACATTAATAGGAACTTTGGTTGCTGTCTGGGGGAACTCCACTGTGCAGCTCTGGAGAAAAAGAGTAGGGGAAGAGGCCATATTCAATGGAAATTTTAACCTCAATTTGAGGGGGAAGAGTTACTGAACTTAAAAAGTTAACAGTGACACACGAATGCTACTAGCAACACTATTCATAATAGTTCCAAAGTAGAAACAACCTAAATATCGACTAACAGGTGAATGAATAAACAAAATGTGATAAATTCATATAATGGAGTACTATTTGGCAATAAAAAGGGGTGAATTACTGATACAGGCAACAACATGGATGGACCTCAAAAACTTACAATAAGTGATAAAAGCCAGACATGATACTGTATATTGTAAGATTCCATTATATGAAATGTCCAGAAAAGGCAAATCTATACAAGTCTCTATTCTAGTCTTTATTCTAGACCAGGTCTAGAACAATGCAGGAGGACTTACTATAGTGGTTGCCTAGGGTTGGGAGATAGGTAGGTGACAGGAATTAACAGTTAATGACACAAGGAATCATAATGGGGTGATGGAAAAACTCTAAAACTGATTTATGGTGCTGGTTGCACAACTTGGTAAATTTACTAAAAATATCATTGAACTGTATGCTTGAAATTGGCTGAATGCTATGATATGTAAAATATGCCTCAAGAAAGTTATTTTTAAAAAGTCCAGAGATGGTTTGTAGTAAAAAGAATACTGAACTAGGAGTTCCCAGTGCTGCAACTAACCAGCTCTGTAGCCTTCAGCATACAACTTCCTCTTTTGGGCTGGAAGCTTCCTGAGAAATGAGGAAGATGGGCAATTTGACACTAAACATCCTTTCAGCTCTAGAATGCTGTGAGTCTAGATCTTCACGTGCCATGAAGTGGTGACTGCAGCTTCGTTCTTACCTTGCATTCAGTTTCCTTCTCATGCCCAAGTATTTTTATGTTATATATGACTGTAATTTAATCTTTTTCTTGGGTCTGGTTCTACAACTTTTAAAGACATACTTACATACCCTTATCCTCACTTTGACATATTGTCTGGTTTTCAAAAGTATTCCGGTAACCTATCAAATATGTTGCTCCTCCAGACAGAACTCCAAGGTGGGGGGACTGAAGCAGGTCTAGAATAACACAGGACACACAGCTCCCACTTTCAGTGAGGGCTCTCTGTCAAGTGGGGCTTTCACCTAACTGCAACATGATCTGGACCAGACCTTCCTAATTTATTGATGAGAATGTCACGTTGGATGAAATCAAAAACCTTTCTAGAGTCCATATAGATAATATCTATTTCTTCTTCTTTATCATCTTGGACTGTCACTCTGTCATAGGAGGAAATTAAATTGGTCTGACACAATTTGCTCCTTACAAAGCCCTGTTCTTTACCTCTTTATGCTCTTGGAGGAGGCCACTGCTCACTTGTTCCAATAAAAAATCGAGCTTTAATCAATGCCCTCTCCTTTCTGTTTCCTCTAAGTGTCTCCTAGGTAGACTTGCATTGAGAAGCCAAAAAGAAAGCATACAATTCTCATGCTTAAAAGGATATTTCTAGTGTAAGAGCACTCAGGGAGGGAAAATATTATGCTGGACTACATGGGGAAGTTAAGTCATCATGAGAATTGAAGAAGGAAATGGTCAGACATATAGGCCATCAAACTTTCAGGATGACTGGTACAACTGGATAAGAATGTTCATCTAGCCCACTCAGAAAGTTATAGCCTTCTTCTGTTAATTATATCATATGAGCTTTAGATTTCATATAACAAATCCTGATTAATTGAGATTGGAATCAAGATGAGTTCTTTTCACATGAGCTATGAAATACTAAAGTACACATCAAACCCGAACTGGAAATTTAAAGGATAGAAGAAAGGGGAAGAGGGGGGTGGAGGAGGGATAAATTAGGAGCTTGGGATTAACAGATACACACTACTAGATATAAAGTAGATAAACAACGAGGTCCTAGTGTGTAGCACAGGGAAAAAAATTCAATATCTTGTAATAGCCTATAATGGAAAAGAATCTGAAAAAGAATACATAAATATAACTGAATCACTTTGCTGTATACCAGAAACTGACACAACATTGTAAATCAGCTATACTTCAATTTAAAAAATAGGATAGAAGACTTCACTGTTGCAACTATTCATCTCTGGCACTGTATTATGAAAGCAGCCATAGACAGTACATAAACAAATGGGCGTGGTTGGTGTCCCAATAAAGCTTTATTTACAAAATAGGCATCAGACTGGATCTGGTCTATCAGCTGTAGTTTGCTGACTGTCACCTGCTATATTTCCTAAACTGATGAAAATAAAGCATGCTGGTAAAGTTTAAGGACTGATTGAAGGATTGCAGTCAAGGCTTATAGCCACCATCGTTCCACATCTGATTTAAAGGGGGTCATTCTGAATCTTTATTCTCACCAAATCTGTCTACTTCTTACTGACATCCTCCCCATTTCTAACTAGTGGTATATCATTCATCTTCACAGATGAGAGAGACTGATTTCTAATCACTCAGCTATAGTCTGGCATGAGCTCACTCTCTTTTTACCAAAACCATTATGCACACAACAGACCACAGGCTAAGAAAATTTAGATAGTTGGTTACTATTTCCATTCTCTAAAAAATGTGAAAACTGTCCTGATTTTTCCCATTTCGGCCTTCTAACTGGTACTTAGTTCTTCTGGCATTACTATGTCCTTTGTTTAAATATTAGAACAGGAAAGTGTGTGTATACTTTAGCACTTGGACAATCCAGCATTTTTGGCTATTCTGGAGATCTTTTATTACTCTTTTGCATTGTGTGGAATGAATGTGTTTCTTTATCCGAGTTCTTCCTGTCTGCCCCGTTCTTGGCATTAGTTCAAGTGTTAAATCATGAGCAAATAATGAGCATATAATAACAAGCATCCTTGCTTGCCCTTCCCTGTTAGAGAAGGTAGGGTGCTGTATTATGCAGATTTTCAAGCTGAGAGTTAGGACAGGGCATTTATGTGGCTTAAGTGACTGAAAATAAACAGAGAAATCTTTCTGAGTGGGATGGATTAACTTTTCTATTCAGTTGTACAAATTATACTGAAAGTTTAGGACCAAATGTCCCACAAAGTCAAAAACATTTATACAATCTGGCTCTTTGCTGAAAAAAGCCTGCTGATCCCTGAAATATAGCTTCGCCACCAGCGAATATACATACCGTTATGGTGATGTGTGCCAGACGGAACATGACCCTGAACGTATCACGAGATATAGTGCAGATGAGATGACTTGCCACTAGTAAGAGGTAAGAGGCAGATAACATGGTATACTGTCAAACTAGCAACAAAGATGATATGTGTGCTGCAATATTTGAGGACTTTGTCTCATAGGTACGTAAGATACTGCTGGCAGGGCAGCACATGGCTCTGCTCAATAACACAGCGTTGAAGAATGAATGAAATAAGGTGATGCTGTGTAGATATTCTTATAACTGTACAAATGACTGTGTTATAATTATTTCTGACTTAGCCAGTGTTGTTTCTCAGTCCCATTAAGTGTATTTAAATGCCTTCAAGAGTGTTGGCAAAAAAAATCTAGTCTTGAAAACTGAATTATGAATATAAAAAATGTTGAGAAGCCACTGTTTTAAACTACTGTCTCAGCTCTCAACTGTCTCTAACTCATGTGGACTTTTGACTAATCCCTATCAGCCTCTGATTCAGAGAGTTCAGTGTACATTTGGGAAAATAAAGAAGCTGAATGAAACCTAAAGATGAAAAGGGTCTTCTTTTCCTTTTTTTCAGAGATGAGACCTCTCCACAAAAAACTATCCTAATCCAATGAGCCATGCTATGCTTTGGATCATGAATGCCACATTTCTGTTGGACCTTGAAATCATCTGCCATCGCATATCTGACAATCTAAAAGACCACATCAGATTGTCAGAAGAAACTGAATAGACAGCACTTTTTTTTTTTTAGGACAGACTGAGACGAAAATCATTATGAAGTTTTTGCAGAATTGCCAGGAATGTACATGGGAAGAAGGAGTAAGGGAACATGGAGAGATATACAGATCTCTCCCCTTCCCCAAAATACCAACCACAATTGCACCAGACTTGGGGAGAGATTGAGAGAAGAAAAGAAAGAAGGGGAAAAGGAGAATAAAGTGGGAAAGGCACATGGGAGGAGCCCTCTGCCCTGCAAAAATTTATAGCTACTGAAATGAAAGAGCAAGAGGAACAACCCACCCTCTCTTTCCCACCCTTCTTCCTCCCCCACCCCTCATAAGTATTGAGTTTAGCAAGATAAGCTACTCAGAGAGAAATAAACAATGACGTTACTGAACTTCTTTGTCTTTTCCATGGAACATTTCCCAGCTAAATCCCTCCAAGAGAGCATGGAAATGGGGATGTGCACAGGGTGTGGCAACGATTACATAATTCAGCTTCTCAAAACAAAGCAAATCTTCACAGGCACAGACATGCAGGTATGTTAAAAACAAAAAAAAAAAAGGAAAGCAAGAAAGACAGAGAGACAAAGAGAAGAGAAAAGGAAGAGGTAAAGAAAGGTCAAATGCATTAGTTGTTAATTCTCCAGATTATTTTCTCTACCTTCCAGTATGTTGGAGATCAAAAGCGTTTTAAAGACCAACTCGTGGTCTATAAGTCTATACACTATACAAAGAAGTGAAGAAAACTTAACAGTTACAGTTGATACGTGAGCCGATTGAAGCAGTCCATGCAGAAGTGTGATTGACCACACTGGCCACAAAGGCTCACCAGTCTCCAAACTGCTTGGAGCTAATTGTATTCTTTCGTTCAGAGTGAGTCAATCTGGCTAACTAGGGCTTATTGTAATCCTTGGTTTACACTCCCTTCCCCACTCCCAAACCTTACCACATATCCCAGTGCTATAGAAACAATGGGGCCACTGGCAGGTATCATCAGTCATCAAAAGACAGAACTGGTGTCAAAGCAATCCTGTTATTGCTGTTATGACAGTTTGACACCTGAAAGACAGGGTTCAGCGGCCATGGCTCACGGGCCCAGCCGCTCCACGGCATGTGGGATCCTCCCGGACAGGGGCACGAACCCGAGTCGCCTGCATCGGCAGGTGGACTCTCAACCACTGTGCCACCAGGCAAGCCCTCTATGGAGACTATTTTTAATCTTGATTAAAAATCCTGATGAGCATAAAGTCTATGATGTGCTTTGAACTTCCCTCTTGGTCTCTGTTTCATGTCACTTCCCATTTCCCCATCTCCTGTTCTTATTTGTATGTCCCTGCCATATTCCTTCCTGTCACCAAGTTCATATTTATAGAAACTTTATTTAAAATTGCTTGCATGGTTTCCAGAGCCATACTGAAAAATGCTATACAAATCTCACAGAAATACTAGTAACAGTACAAGTGAAAAGTGCCTGTATTTTCCCAACTTGCACTGTTACATACCATAATTTACATCTCCTTTTCCCTAAATCTTCATTACACTTTAAAGTAGCACCATTGCAGTGACACATTACCATTTCACGGACAAGGAAAAAATATTTGTATGCTGCAACAAGCACAGAAGAGAGGCTTGTGCACTCCATACAGAAGAAGGTTGCTTACCTGTATCATGTTAAAGAATAGTTCATCTAAGGGACTTCCCTGGTGGCGCAGTGGTTAAGAATCCACCTGCCAACGCAGGGGACACAGGTTCGAGCCCTGGTCCGGGAAGATCCCACATGCCGTGGAGCAACTAAGCCCGCGAGCCACAACTACAGAGCCCACGTGCCACAACTACTGAAGCCCGCACACCTAGAGCCCGTGCTCCACAACAAACAGAAGCCACCACAATGAGAAGCCTGTGCACTGCAACGAAGAGTAGCCCCCGCTCGTCGCAACTAGAGAAAGCCCGGGCCCAGCAGCGAAGACCCAACGCAGCCAAAATTAAAATAAGTTAAAACAAAAAAGTTCATCTAAGAGAATAAGTCACAGAATAAGTCATTAGGAATGTTAGTGACCTCTGGGTAAGAAGAAAAAGAAAAGCTCTGTCCTGGTTTCTGTCAGCAGGCTATCATTTCTTTGCAAAATATCTTTTCCCAGTGGTTGATAGAGACCTGGGACTTCTGGTGCCAGCCAGGATGGAATGAGCTTAGTTTAGTCTATCTCTCCTTCTCACTACAATTAGAAACTCTGATCGAAATACAAAAAGCACTACCTCTGGATAAAATACCATGGCAGGAGGAACTTGAAAAACCACCAGATAGGCCTGAAGGCAGCAGGATGAAATTATTAAATTGTTGAAAGTGAAGAACTCTATACAGAATTCCATATATGTACAACAAAAATATCCCTCAGGAATGAATGTGAAATAAAAAAGATGACAATCCTAAGTATTTACCCAACCCTAAGTATTTACCCAAGTAAAAGGAAAACCTATATTCACTCAAAAACCTATACATGAACGCTTAGAACAGTTATATTCATAATTGTCCCAAGGTGGAAACAAACCAAATGTTCCTCAATTGGGGAATGGATACACCAAGTATGGTACATCCACACAATGGAATACCATTCAGCAATAAAAGGAGACAAATTACAGATACATGCAATAACGTGGCTGAATCTCAGGTGCGTTATGCTGAGTGAAAGAAGCTGGACTCAAAAGGATATACTAAATGATTCCATTTGTATGGCATCTGGAAAAGGCAAACCTATAGGGATGGAGTGATTGTCAGTGGTTAAAGGTGAGGGAGGGGCTTGACTATAAAAGCCTAGCTACAGGGAATTTTTTTTTTTTGCAATTGTATTTCTTGAATGTGGTGGTAGTTACATGCCTCTATGCATTTGTTAGAACTCACAAAACTGTAACCAAAAAAGTAAACTTTACTGTCAACTTTATATATTAAAAAACAAATTAAGAAGAGAGAACTTGAAATCTTGATGCACTTTTCCTAAGGAAACTTTGACATTTCAATTATCTAACTCCATGTACGTACATATTCATAAGCAGAAAACTGAATCCCCAATATAAGGACTAACAGTCAAGCTTTAATTGAAAACTTTGTTATAAATAAACTAAAATCTATTTGGTCTTCGGATGTTTTGGGGGAAGTCCAGAAACCTTCAGGATAGAATAGTACCACCCGTGTCATCAATGTATGATTTTGACATAAATATTAAAATTCTTGCTAGTTATGTAAACCTTTCCAATTCCATACACAAATATGGGTATATGGTCACAATATTTATTTCTGACCTGGTGTTTAAAATAAAGACACTATCATAACTGTTGCCACACACACACACACAATTATTATTATATTACTATTATCATTACTACTACTACTACTGCTCTACTACTATTAAGCTGAAAAACAAAATCATGCAATTAAACAATGGGCTCAGCCTTGCTTCTTCTAACACTGACCTAGCAAGTTTTTCTAATGCCTGCCATACTGATTTATACCCTGTGGGGACTCACGAAATAAAAATATTTGCATGTTAAAGATTAAACTTTAACCTACCCTGTCAAAGAGCGCAAAAAGTTGTCTCAAGACATCTGAAACAGGCAGCTTCAAATACTCCGCAAATTCTTCAATTCCGATTCTTCCTCCTTTAGAGGAACTTGCAATAGCGGCATATTCATCCAAATGCTTACGAATCCCATCCCAATCTAATCTAAACAAAGAGTTATGAAGATGTATTAGCGTTTTACAATCCACATGGACATTTTGTGAGTTTTGTTTTATTCATCTAGAATAAATTAAATACCATAATTTAGGGAGGGAAAAATATATTCAGTGTTACATTTGAAAAGGAGAAGAAAACGAATTAAAAAAAATTTTTTTTTTTGCGGTACGCGGGCCTCTCACTGTTGTGGCCTCTCCCGTTGCGGGGCACAGGCTCTGGATGCGCAGGCTCAGTGGCTATGGCTCACGGGCCCAGCCGCTCCGCAGCATGTGGAATCTTCCCGGACCGGGGCACGAACCCGTGTCCCCTGCAACTGCAGGCAGATTCTCAACCAGTGCGCCGCTAGGGAAGCCCCAAAAACGAATATTTTAAGGCACACTTTGAACATGGATACAGACTTCTAATTTTTTAAAGAATATTAACATAACTATAATTATCCCAAATATCTGAGGGAAAGAAAAGTAACTGGGAAAAGGAGCAATGTGGTAAGATAATAAATGACTCATGAGAAGAAAAAAAGAACTCACATTTTAATCTAAATATTACTTAGTAAGTCAACAGTACTTACTGAGTTGTTAAAAAAAGAATACAATTCTTGCTTTCAAGCTTTCCGGATGATAATGCACTCACATTTCACAAAATGTTGTGATGGGGGATTCATTAGACTTTGTACACTTCCTCCAATATTAGTTATAAAACACTTTAAAAAACACTGGAAAATATACTGAAGCTTACATCACATCCTGTAGAATTAAACAGGTGACTTAACATATACTTCTACATCCAATTTCAGTAACTATCTAATTTTTTCAAATCTATTGGAATATTGTAAAAATATAACATCAAAACATTGCCATCTAGAAGATATAAATAATGTTTGCTACATCAGTTATCAAAAAATATTTTTTAATACTGAACTTTAATACAGTAACTGGTTCTGCAGCTCCCTCCTAGGGAGGATGCCAAGGTCTACTGGGTTAATAAATTCTGCAGATCCCTGTCAGGGCTGAAAACAATGAACTGTAATCAGAGAGGGATGTGGGAGTTACACCTTCATACCAGGAAGTTCAAAGGGAATGTTCTAAATGGTTTAAACCAGATCATTAAAATCACAATTTTTTTTTTGCCTTTTCAAAAAAATTATGTACCCAGAAGGAGAAGATTGATCTAGGGAAGTATTTAAAATTCAATGATGGTCAGAATTGCTGCTCTACAAGTCAATTCCTATTTCACATGAGGAGTTCTGACCACCTCGTGCCAGTACCATACAATTATGCCATCTTTCTTATAAGAAGGTGGCAGGACCAACTACTCAGTTGTTTCTGGGTAGGGAGGCAGATCTGTGCTGATTCGTGTTTACTATCTCATTCTCCTCTCATGACCAACGCACATATTTCTGAGTTAGCTGTTCTTGAAAAAACAAAACTAGATGAACTAAATGGGAGATAAATTCACATCCCTGGCTTTCTTAATAAACACCACGTAGGTTCTAGAGTTTGAGCATTAATGAAACCAGAGAAAATAAACATAACAGGATTTCAGATCTCTTTTGGACACCTTTAGGAAAGTGTGGTAATTTAAAAATATGCTTACTTCAATTTCCGGCTGATTTTGGTAAATTCCACCAACCCAGCTTCCATAGGCAGTGTTAGCTGTCCTGCTGAAATCATCAATCTGCAGTCTTCATAGGTGTGATCTGTTACTGGAATTCTCAGAGCTCTAAAGTATTAAAAAACAAACAGATTCAACTTTTTTAAAAAGGTGATGGGGGCTTCCCTGGTGGCGCAGTGGTTGAGAGTCCGCCTGCCGATGCAGGGCACACGGGTTCGTGCCCCGGTCCGGGAAGATCCCACATGCCGCGGAGCGGCTGGGCCCGTGAGCCATGGCCGCTGAGCCTGCGCGTCCGGAGCCTGTGCTCCGCAATGGGAAAGGCCACAGCAGTGAGAGGCCCGCGTACAGAAAAAAAAAAAAAAAAAAAAAGGTGATGGTTTTTCATTAGGCCTGAATTGGTCAACAAACGACAGTAAATGGAAAAGTATTTACTACTTTTTGAACCAGTGGCTTTGGCTTATTATTGCCAAAGAGACACATTTCTCTACTTCACAGACTTATTGTGGCCCGAGTTAATCTCCTTATGTCTGTGTGCTTCTGCCAGCTAGTCATTTTTGTTCTGTGTTTTGACTACAGCGATAATAATAGTTGAGTTCAGTCCATGGAAAGTAATGAGAAGACTTAGGTTCAAGTCCTATGGAGTCTTTTACCAGCTGGCACTTAACCTAAGCCTCACTTTTCTCATCTGCACATGGGAATAATCACTTCCTCCACAGGGTTATTTTAAGGACCAACTAAGAATGCCTGTGGAAGTGCCATTTAAACAGATAAATGGTACCTGTACATGTTATAAGTGAACGGTCTATCCATATTGCTAGCTATCTGCGTCTTTCCATCTTTTAAGACTGAAGATCACCTTCTTGCTACATAGCAATCTTCAAAAAATACTAATGAGGACTGATTATAAGATCATTTCTTCCAAACCTAAACACCCTCCATCCTCAAAGGAGTGCACAAGACTGACTACCTCCCTCCTGCTCAGAGATCTACTTATAGTGAAACAGATTTGGAAAAAATACATATTAACAAGAACTTGAAATAACACTTGAGTGACAAGAAGAAAATCTGTGCTGTACATAAAATAATTTCCTGCAGATCCCTCTTGGCTAAATTTTTATTCACACACATTCAGTGACAATCATAAAATTATGTCATCAACTGTTATTTGATTTTGTTGAATCATGGCTAAGAACATTCAATTTTCAATGAATGCAATATGAATAAACATTTTTTTCCTACCTGCCACTAAGCTGTTTTTGATTAATGACTATTTGGGTGTAAGAATATATAAGGAAAATAAAAATTAAAAACACTTCAGGAATTATGAGTAAATAGTAGAACAGAACAGTTAAGAGCTTGGGCTTTGGTAATAGGAAGTGTGGATTTGAATCCCAGCCCAGAAACTCTCACTACCTCAGAGCCTCCATTTTCTCACTTGCCTCAGAGCTGCTGTGAAGATTATGTTAGGTAACACAAGCAAATGGCCTAGCACAGGATTTGGTAAATATTTATTAGTGGTCGACCACCACTACTTACCTCAGCTTTGCTCTTTACCATTTTCAAATGCTTTTAACATTTCCTACTTGACTCTCATAATAACCAAAACTATGAGAAAAGCCAGGCAAGGATTAGAATTCCCACTTTACACATGAGGAAAGGAGCCTTGGAGGGGACTTATCCAAGGTTGTACAGCTAACTGAGGTCTTTCTTACTCTTTATCCAAGGCCCTTCTACCTCCACGCCTCCAAATCCAGGAAAAGGCTGCTTAAACAAACCTTTCCTGTTTTTAGGCAGGTTTTGGGAAGTCAAAATATCTGATGTAAATTCTCTCAGTTCCTAATACTTATCTTCCTTCCTAAATTTTGGACATAAGCTAGTATGAAAACATAATGGAAGAGGGAAGAAAACAATATCAAAGCAAATTTTGTAGCTGCTCTAGAAACTAGGTAAATCAAGTACATGTAGGGACACGTAGTAACAAAAGTTTTTCAGCCAAACACTTTAACATTTATTCTTTTTTGAAAATAAAGTTAGTCTCCTGTGAAATATTAATATATGTAATATACGTATAATATATATAATCTTGCTTATAATGCCGAATTCAGCTATGAAGCTAAATTCAGAGTTCTCATTGCATTTTTACTAAGAGAATAAATACTGCTGGCTTATTAGCTCCAAACCTACCGTTGGGCATGACTGAGGGAGGTGGTGCTTGGGGAGAGGGTGCACACCTGGAGGGCTCTGAGGCTGCCTGGGTGGTGGGGATAGTATAACACACTCTTTCATTACAGGAGGAGAGGTGATTTATCTAATCAGGATAGTGGCCAGTTAAAACTCCCTTAAGTGCAGGAAAATACTTGCCTTATGTTTTGCAGTTTCTAAATCCTAAATTTATAGCCATCCCCTTAATGAGGGTGACTTTCCCCCTTTTCTATGCATCCATTGCATTCCCTTGCAAACTTTTCCCTTTTTGGTGCTATAATCATTAATGCCTTTGAAACACGTGGTCTTGGCAGCTATCTGGAGGTTGAGGGGATAGAAGGTGGGTCACAGCAGGAACCACTCAGACCATCATTAGCTTTGTCTGACAGCGGCTGGCCAGCTTGGGAGAATTCACCCTTTGGAGGTCACTGGCTGGTTTCTCCTGGTTCATGTACCCTCCCTGTTCACCTTCTGGCAAAGCTACGTCTCCATTAGTTTGGGGTTACGTCAGAGAAAATATTTATAGATTGTCTTACTGACCGCATTCCTAGGCACATGATTTTTCCTTACCAAAATGAGTTGGGGAATGAGGCCCTCAGACAGAAAAAAACAAAGACAAAAAACAATGTTAAATGCCATTTACCAATAATTTTAAAACTATTTACTGATCATAATCACATATAGATACTTACTCTGCCATTAAATTCCGGACTGTACTGGCAAAAAGGACAGGATCACTTTTTTCTTCATCATTTGGTATTTGAACAGGCATAAACTGAAAGGCAAATATACCTTTCCATTACAATTGTGAGGCCTAAGACTTTAAATGCTAAATTAATTTATAAGCTGTCATTATATGAAATCCCCTGCCTTTCTAGCACACGGGTTATAGGATAGAATGTAAAGAGCACTGTGCTTGGACTCAAGAGATCTGAATCCAAGCTCTGGGTCTTTCTGTGTGTTAACTAGTATGACCTTTAACTTTTCTGAACTGTCTCCTCAACTCTGAAAGGAGGGCTATGACCACCTATGTTCCGGGTTGTGGTGAGGATGAAATGAACCAATGTCTGGAATTCTGGAAGTTGTAAAGCTGAAACTACTCAGATCTTACTCTCAAAGCTGCATTTTCTCCCACTTACCCTCTGTGTGAAAATGTTATTAGTGGTAGTACTTTGTTTTTTGTAGTTTATCTTCTCTATCCTTTCCTATATCAGCCATATTTTTTTTTTTTTTTGCCGGTCACGGGCCTCTCACTGTTGTGGCCTCTCCCGTTGCGGAGCACAGGCTCCAGACGCGCAGGCTCAGCGGCCATGGCTCACGGGCCCAGCCGCTCCGCGGCATGTGGGATCTTCCCGGACCGGAGCACGAACCCGCGTCCCCTGCATCGGCAGGCGGACTCTCAACCACTGCGCCACCAGGGAAGCCCTATCAGCCATATTTTTATCACTTGATCAAGCTTTATGTTTGATCATTTCTTCTGCTTGTTTTTGAACCCTTATATTGGCTTTCTACCATGTTTTGCTTTATCATTTTAAATTTTACTCTTTTTTCTCCACTTGATAATCTGTGATACCTCATTTGTACTATTCTTGTTTTTAATTATAGTTTCCTAACATTAACAAGCTTTCAGTGCTATATTTAAGTCATTGTTCATTTTTTGAGCACCTACTATATACCAGGCAAGATGAACAGGACCCTAATTCCCACTCTAAAGAAGATCCATATTTTAACAGGATAGACTGACACAACACACACTATCATTACCCCTAATGATAGGGCTTAAAAGCTTAATTAACTTACTTAAAGTTATATGGGTCACATGACTACGATTCAGCTCAGGGCCTGTCAGACTTTAAAACCCTTGTTTTTCCCACTAAACCATCCTTCCTGGAGTATGAGCACAAGGGATAGGAAATGATTAATTTGGTCGGGGGCTGGGAAAAGCAACCAAAGAGGTTTTATAGAAGAGCTAATGCTTGATCTTGACTTTCTGAGGATAAACATGATCTTGCCAATTCCTACTGTTTATTAACTGAACCAGGCACCACGCTAGGTGTTTTATATGCATTATTTCATTTTACTAATCCTCCCAATTCTAGTTATAAGGAATTGGGGATCACAAAGATTAAATGACTTGCTCAAGATTTCATGGCTCATTTCCATTCAACAAATCCTGCTTAAGCACACTGTTATATGCCAGGCACCACACTAAGCCTTGAAAACATGACAAGGAAGTTCTGCCCTCAAGGAGTTCTTCATGCAGTGGGGAATAAATGTATGATACAGTGAGCTAAGTCCACCAATAAGGGCTACCATCCTTCAAGAACCTACTGTGTACTGGGTACTTTATATAAGGGGTTTTATGTGCTGAAATCTTGCTTCGTTTTTTTGTTATTGAGCTGCATGAGCTGCTTGTAAATTTTGGAGATTAATCCTTTGTCAGTTGCTTCATTTGCAAATGTTTTCTCCCATTCTGAGGGTTGTCTTTTGGTCTTGGTTATGGTTTCCTTTGCTGTGCAAAAGCTTTGAAGTTTCATTAGGGCAACAATTTCTTGAGGCAAATTCTACCACTTCCCTTTGATAGGTAAAGAATGTGGCTCTAAGAGGTTAAACGATATAGCTAAGCCACACACAAGTGGCAGGGTCACAATTTGAAAGAAAAGTAAGTATCTGTATAAATAACACCACTTTCAGACTCACGTGGGCCTGTTTTCAAGCTTGTTAACCATGTTTAAGAAGCCTACGGGCAATAGTGACTCAGAGATGAAGTTTAAGCAAGGGAGTGAAATGACCAGTCAAAGTTTTTGAGCAGTAACTTTGGTGGCAGGGAGTGGATAGTCAAAGAGGAAGAGGCTCGGAGCAGGGAGAACCCCTGGAGGCAACCACAATCACTCTGTGAGTGATGGTAAGACCATGAATAGAGGGAGGGAGGGAGGGTGTACAGGCCAGCATGGACCCAAATGGCATTTTCAGGATAAAATGGACAGAAATCATAGGATAATGTGCTATTTGTTATTTTACTTCTCACATTTATTTTATTAACATCCTCTCCAAGAGGACAGTGGCATGCTGCGGAGACAGCACTAGGCCTGGATTGATGCCTTGGCTCTGCTGTGCGATCCTGGAAAAGTCATTTCGCCTTTATAGGCCTCAATTCCCTCTCTTGTCAAAGGAAAAGTTTGAGTAGATGCCGTCTAAGGTCCTTTCCAACTGGACTTCTAAGTCTATCTTTTCGCTTAGTATCCAGTCATCCTTTAAGATGGAAAAATAAACTAAGCCACCAGAGGTCCCCACATCACTTATATATCCAGAGCAATGAAAAATCTTTGCAAATAAAAATTTCTAAAATTCCCTCCTTCCTGTTCTAGTAAAATCTCTTATAGTTGCTTAGGATGAAATCCAAGGAAGAAAACTATGTTAAAATCAATGTTCATAAAAACCTAACAAAATAATACAATCAATTAAAGTTTTAAATGGCCATTTAATTCTTCATTAAAAAAAGCTAAATGCTCATTTATAATACACTTGATTGGTAGGTCATAAAAGTTCATACTGAAAACCCTAAAAAATAAATTGCTGTTACACTGTTAACCAAACACAATACAATGAACTATGGGTTTGGTTCCTTTTAGTGCAGGGAATATTTTCCATAAAATGATTTTTAATAATGCTCATATTGGCATGGCATTTTATTCTTGAGGAAAATAATTCCCCTGAGAGTTCAAAATAGTTAAAAGCCTGGATTTGATACTCACTGGTCTTGGAGGCCCCCATGCCTCCTGAGAAGCAATTCAATGGAAATTCTAATAAAAAGTCATCTCTCCTTGGATAAGATCTTGCCCTCTATATCACATTTCCAATTTGTACAAAGTCATTCAAGGGTCACAGCATGAACATATCTTTTACTTGGGAAGGAAGATCAGCCAGAGAGACAGGAACATGATTGTCGTTATCTATTACTGAACGCTAATACACACCTAAGTACCCCAGTGACCCCAGGACCACAAGTTATCCTTTCTACCTTTATCTTCTCTCGTTATCCCCAGTATCCACATTGATGGCCCATCTTGATTTCACACCCCTTCATCTGGCCACAGATATTCTTTTCAACTCCACCTTGGCCATGGAAAAAACATGCAATTCTAATTCCTCCTCTGACAAGTTCTTCCATGAGAGTTTCCCCTCATTATCTATTAGTGTTTACTTCACCCCTAACCTGGTCCTGCAGAGACGGCAAGAAACTGACAGTCACCCTCAGAAACTATTCATCCCTCTCTGCCACCCCATGCTGACAACATCTGTCTGCCTATCTACACTGTACTTTGAGAATCAGACACTTCTCTATGACCTTTCTGTCACCTAGAATCTCTCACTTCTGCCACATACTCAGTCACCTCTCCTGATCCCGCCTCTCCTGATCTCCTGATCCCATTAGAGAGTGATGCTAACTGAGAGATGCTAAACAAAGGTACAAAATCTTACTGGCTGAGGCTACTACAAATTCATGTTCAGCTCCTTGGAGCTGCTTGAAAAATTATGTAATTTCCCAAGGTGACCATGCTGCCTCCAAACATAAAAAAATACTTTTTTGTTTCTGTTGTCAAAGATCTTCTGTGTAGGTGGGCCAAAATATGTGATCTTAACATTGGGTCTATTTCTTTAATGTTGATGTGATGGGCGAGGATCAAGTTACTTAAATCGAACCTCACTGCTGCTTGGCAGCCCTCTTCTGTCCCTCTTTGACCTGCTGCCATCATATTTTCCGGTTTCAAACATGTTCCTTGCTTCTCAAGTTGCAACTCCACTTTCATCTCAATGATACTTCATTTTCAACTTTAGAAAGAAGACAGTGAAGGAGTTCAGGACATGCAACTGCAAAATGTGCCACTTGGGTATATCAATTATTTTGAGCTGTAGGCACTTAAAAACAGCACTGCAGGGAGAGGCTTTCTCTAAACTCCCCTTATCTGCCCATGACAGATCCTCCAAAAAGAACTCACTTGTCCTAAATGTGCTCCTGGGGAGTTTCAACAAACAGGGAGGACTGACTCTCATCAGAGGGGAGGAGACTAGAAGTCAACATCACACCCAGACAAACTTTATCACACACCATCATGTCTCCCATCTGTTCTAAGGGCTCACTGGTCTTTCTTAAAAATCATTTACTCTTCCCTAAGTGGCCTATGCCCTCCCTCCCCTGCTTCTTTTTTTTTTTTTCTTTAATTTGAAACTTTTATTTCTGTTATAAACTATGTGGAAGCTCTAATTCATCCTGTTTTTAAGTTGGAGTAAAATTGCTTTACAATGTTGTACTAGTTTCTAATGTACAATGAAGTGAATCAGCTATATGTGTACCTATATCCCCTCTCTCTTGGACCTCCCTCCCTCCCCATCCCACCCATCTAGATCGTCACAGAGCACCAAGCTGAGCTCCCTGTGCTATACAGCAGGTTCCCGCGTATTTACGTCAAACCTAATCTCCCAATTCATCCCACCCTCTTCTTCCCCGTGTCCACATGTCCATTCTCTACGTCTATGTCTCTATTCCTGCCCTACAATTAGGTTCATATGTACCATTTTTCTAGATTCCACATATATGCATTAATATATGATACTTGTTTTTCTCTTTCTGGCTTACTTCACTCTGTATGACAGACTCTAGGTCCATCCACATCTCTACAAATGACCCAATTTCGTTCCTTTTTATGGTTGAGTAATATTCCATTGTATATATGTACCACATCTTCTTTATCCATTCATCTATCGTTGGACATTTAGGTTGTTTCCACATCCTGGCTATTGTAAATAGTGCTGCAATCAACATTGGGGTACATATGTCCTTTTGAATTATGGTTTTCTCAGGGTATATGCCCAGTAGTGGGATTGCTGGGTCATATGTTAGTTCTATTTTTAGTATTTTTAAGGAACCTCCATACTGTTCTCCATAGTGGCTGTATCCCCTGTTTCTTTTAATATGGTATATAAGCTCTCAAATCTCACTTTTTTTGGGTATTCACTTTTTATTCCCTGTGATGCCCTTGTGCATATCATATTAAAACTTAATAAATCTGTATATCTTTTCTGCTGTTAATCTGCCTATTATCAGTTTATTTCACAGACCCAGGAATCAGACCTGGGTGGGTAGAGGGAAGTCTTTCCTCCCTGACAGCATCCTGTGTAAACTCCGTCAATTCCCTTTCCCGTTGCACCTGAGACGGGCTCCACAGCTCCAGCCCCCTCCTCACTGCAGTATCCCCTCTTCCCTCACCCTGCTTATTCTGTACCATCCTGACCCAGATGATGAGAAGACTAGCTGGCCTGTCTCCCACACCAGCACCTCTAGTTTGCACTTTTGGTCCCAGAGCCTTCTACCTCTTCTTGGGCCTTAGACTGCACACAAGATAAAGCCCAAATTCCCCTGCCTATTGTTTAAGGCTCTCCATGACCCAGAGCCAGTCCTTTACATGAATATTCACTACCAGTGAGACTGGTGTATTCATTGTTTACTGACCACATCAAGCACATTCCTTTCTATTAAATAAGTGATGATGAGAGGGAGAAAGATTGACGAGTGATGACACTACAATCAACTTTTTCTTCTTCTAAGGAACAGAAACGGATTTTAACAGGTGAATCTTAAGAAATGTGCAGTTCTGGGAATTCCTGGCAGTCCAGTGGTTAGGACTTGGTGCTGTCACTGCTGGGCCTGGGGTTCAATCCCTGGTCAGGGAAATAAGATCCCGCAAGCTGTGTGGTTCAGCCAAAAAAAAAAGAAAAGAAGAAGAAGAAAAGTGCAGTTCTAGTTCTGCTCGTGATTCTCCTTTACAGTCTTCAAAAGGAGAAATGCAAAAGAAGAAAGGTTTTATGAACAATGTTTTATGAACATTAGCTCCTTCCTTCCCAAAAGAACAGGAAAATCTAGTTGATAAGGTGAATAAAGATTAATACCTAACTCACCACATACTAGCACACAAGCAACCTGATTAAATCCTCACAACCCTATAAAATAGGTATTATTATCCCCCTTTGACCAGTGAGAACACAGGCTTAGAGCGGTTTAAGTAACATGCTCAAGCAAATACAGGTAAGTACTAGCAGAACTGGAACAAAAACCCCAGTTAACGCTCTTCTTGTAGCACTCTATTTCTCCAGTTACAAATTCCAGAATTCTACCAAGTTCCAGAAGAAATTACCTCTGTTAGAACAAGTACATATGGGGTGTGTTGTGTGTGTAGGTATGTATGTATTTGTGTGATGGTTTTCTAAAAGGCCCGTTTTAGATTAAAAACTACACATCATTTTAGTGCATTCGGATATTTAAATAAACTATATAAATGTATTTGAAACTTCTCTAAGTAATTAGCTTTAAGAGATTTAAAAAGTGATATATTTCTATAGGTGTTGATCATAACACTCTTCATTATAATCCTTTCCTACATCAGAAATTTTTTAATGAAAAAAAAAACCTCTTTCTATCACAAGGCAACGAATTACCTACCATTAAGTAATGCCAGCAGCCACTAGAAGCTCATTATAAGCTTTGCCAAGGAAGTTTCCTAAAGCAAAATATGTATGTCTACAGACAAATCATTTTTATGTATCTCTAATATAATGGATGGGTTTAAAGTCAACATATTTTGAATGCAAACTAAGACACAGCCCATGAAAAAGGAAACTGATTGTAGAGTCAATGTGAATGTCATGTTTCCATTCAGAAACTAGCTGTTATCCACAGAGTGCTATATAGTCTGACTTTGCTTATATTCTCTCTCATGAGATAAACTAGAAGGCTCTTTATTTATGTCATATTTTGGGATGTTCCCTACTAGCTAGCTTATTCCCTGTGCCCCTAAGCCATATGCTTATTAAGGAATACTTGTGGAGTAGCTGGCTGATAAAAGTGATCACTAAAAGATGCTTTAAGTACACCCACTATGCCACATTATGATTCAAAGAATAACTTTCAATAGAACCATTCTGTAGACACACATGGCATCATTGTTCAAAGATGCCACAAGACCAATTACATAGGGCATGAGGTTTGGAACTTGTTGTATTTTTAAGAGTCAAGACTTATTTTCAAAAATAAGTCTTTTTGTTGGGGAAGCAGAGAAGGAGTGGGTAAGGAAATAGTCCTAAATACTGTATTCCCTAGATTTTTAGATATCTGATCATTTTGGTAATTAAAGAGATTGATAATCATCATTAATGAGGAGAGACTTGTGAAACTAAAGGATACAGCCTTCAACATACTGAGAAGTCCTTGACTCACAAGAACAAGTGTGTCTAAATGGACATTTTAGTAACAATCCACTCATAGCTCATTTTAAAAACCATAAAGTTAAGGCTATATTCTTGAATAATACATCTTGAATTAGGTTTACCTAATTAATATTCAAGAAGGTCTAAAAACACATGTTAAAAATAATACCTAGGATTTCCATCCATTTTAAGAAAAAGGAAAGCAGAGGAAGTGCTTTTGAACAACCAAGACAACTGAAATTGTAGCAACTAAATGTACTGAGACTTCTGACTAAGCTGCATTGGGGCAGCTCAAGCTGGGCCTCCTTTGACGTGGTGGAAAAGCTGGAGCCTCAGAGCTAGTGCCCAGCCCCTGAGAGTCTTGAGCCAAGGTGTGGGTATACTTAGTGCTTGGCAGGCTGCTGGGATACATTTTCCAGTTACATCCCAACAGTGGGGAATTAAAATATTCAAAAATCATAAAGTAGTTAGGAATCCCCTGGGTGAAAGGTAGACTCATAAATCTCAAATTAAATTACAGTTAAAATAAGAATACCCAATTTGAAGCCTACAAATTTCCATCTTCTTACCCTGTACCACAATTCTTATACATCAAATCCCTACCTATTCAGCTTTTTTCAACTGGTTGAAAGCCATTTTGTGTGTGAAGTTATCGAACAAAGGATATATTCTTTTATTTGCAGAAAATATTATCCAAACAGGTCTGAGAACAGGTTGGAGAATGCAAATATTGTAATTGAAAAGAAAGAAGGACAGCCATGACATGGAAAGGAAATGTGGTAATAGTGGTCAGGGCAAAAGCATGAGGAATTTGCATACCTCTGTTGTAACACAATTTGACCACTGACACGTGTGCTAGACAAAAAAATGTACAGTTCTATGTGCATTTCCACATCTATTGCTAGATTTCATCTTAGCTAAAGAGGGGTAAATTTAGAGGAAGGAACAGCGTATATATATAAACAATATCTTCCAAATTTGCAGAGAATATGGGTTTTCTTATTTATTTATTTTTTTTTTAGAGAAAGAAAACAGGGCTAGCTATCTGAGCAGCTTTTCAAGAAGGAAGAGCAGTGCTCAGTCGAAGTACTTAGAAATAATAAGATATTTCTTTCTACCGGGGTTTCCCAAAATGTATTCTGTGGAAACTGGCTCTAGGAGGTATCCAGAGAAAAAGGGGTTCAGTGGTCAAACATTTCAAAGGCACTGAGAAGTCTTGAGAAAAGAAATCTGATTCATTTTATTTACCCTGGTACTTCCTAAACTTATTAGGATACAGATTAGTTTTTTCTCTAGAAACATCTAACTATATTCCAAGATCTAGTGTTTTCTGGTCACACTGAGAGATACTGAGCTGGTTTTAAAAGTGGGGAGGTGTGGCATATAATTAGTAAACAGGTATTTTCAAGGCAGGCAGACAACCTGCAAGTCTCAAGAAAAATTTCATGGAAGTTAAATTCACTTTGACATAATTTGCCCTCCTACATCATTTGGTAGTGCTGACAACATCTAAATGGCTGAACAACCAAGCTATCCAACAAAATAAAACAGGATTCTTGTGACTTCCATTCCACAGTCCTGTCATCTGGAGCACTGGCCCCCGCTCAGAACTCTGAATTACATATGCAAACTTAAGGTTTTCATTACAAAAGCCATGGATGCAATTGGAAAATCCAGACAAGAGTCTGGAGAACCACTATTCTGACGCTCTCTCTTCAGAGGCTACCTGAGGGTATCACTGAAGCCAACGAGATTCTGAATTCAGAGGTCCATTATTCCATGTCATTCCTAGAAACTAAGCATAGTTCTTGGAATCAACCTTCAGAGTCTTTAAAATCCGGTCAGGATTTTCAGAACATTCTAATCACTCCTCCAGTGTTACAGCCTGCTACTGTGACTTAAACTGAAAAACTGTCCTGTGAACGATGATATGAGCTGCCTTCACGGCTCATACAACATGATTTCCTCAGGCTTTCCACGTGCAGATTGATTCCAAAAGTGAGGGTTTCTCATTCTGTACCTCTCCCACAATCTCTCAGCTTTCACAGAACATACTTCTTCAAGAAGTTGTGGGGTTCTACCAGCTACTGTAGCTCCTTTGGTCAGGATGTGAAGGCATATCATACAACTTGGCAGAGGTCGGCACTAAAAGGATTAAAAGATAGGAACGGGTGATGCAAATCTGGCCAGCCAGGGTGGTGACATGCTGGAAGTTCCCAGAAGTTAGGAAATTGTGTTTCCTAACACAGTTCTAAGGGCTAGGGTTGACAGACTGGGTTTAGGCACACAATTTGCAAAAGACCAGGGCTTATTTTCAAGGTGGTGGATTTAACTTCCAATCTTTCTACATCTGGTCTCTCTAGACTAAAAATTCACAATGAAAGGAAAGGCCAAATCTTAGGCTCCAAGGCTACATTTTGAACCACTTACCTCAACTTCCACCTTTGTGAAGGGCTGGCAGCAAGTGAGCACACAAAGTTGAATGCTGAAGAGAAAAAAAGAGAAGGCCATCTTTATGTGGTAATACAAGTACCATCTAGTATTACTGAGCAATCTTTTCTTTACATACAAGCAACCCCATGTCACTCTTTGTATGTATTCTGCATTTATAAATGCCACACTGTAGCTATAACACTTCTTGGGTTTAGAGAACTATTCTTGATATTCAAAAGTTAAATTGCTGAATGCAATATCAAATATGTATTTGTGGGTCAGAGCCGCAGCTCAGCAGACTAAACACCAAATTTGAAGTCTTCTTGACAGCTAAGACTCATAGGCCTAGAGAAACTAACCATGGTCACATTTTAAGGTTCATTAATATGTTTATAGAAAAACTGCTGAGTAGAACATTACTAAATTCTTTTCTAATATTAAAAAAAACAAAAAACCAGTGGGCCTTTCCTTAAAAGCAGAAACTTTATCATCATTGTCCCAGTTATTAATAAATGTTTTAGCTATGGGGAAATTTTCTGAAAAGTTTCAGATTTCATTGTAAAGCTAGATGAAGGCTTTCTTTTTTTTTTTTTTTTTTTGCGGTACGCGGGCCTCTCACTGCCGTGGCCTCTCCTGCACGTGGGATTCTCCTGGACCAGGGCACGAACCCATGTCCCCTGCATTGGCAGGCAGACTCCCAACCACTGCACCAACAGGGAAGCCCGACAAAGGCTTTCTTTAAAGTGGTTATAATCAATCCTCTCAAAGATAATTTTTGAAATGGTTCCTACTTACAGCTTTCCAGTGTATATTTAGACTCTCTGGCTAAGATTTCTATGGGATTTTTATTTCGCCTCATGTAGACGGATGACCCAGAAGTCAGGCAGGGTAAATTAGACTACAAGTTTAAGAAAACAACCAACCAAGCTTTTTTTGCTATTAAGAAATTAAAATATGATTTACCTGTAAAAATTGCTTGAAGGGACTTACTTAAGACAAGGAATTTAGGAATTTAAACAAGGAATTTACTTAAAAGAAGGAATTTAGGAAACGGGTTTATTAATTCCATAATTAATTATAAATTGTTAATGTGTCAGTTCTCATATCTTCTGTTTGAAAGGGAAACTCCAAGCCACAAAGCCAATCCATATTATCTATCATTAAGTAAATTGTTCTTTAATGATTTGAATTGAGCTTTGGAATTCAATGACTTGAATACATATTTTGTTCTGAAAATTCTGAATGCTCTTAAAGAAAAAAAAAACACATAAATGAAAGCACACACAAGATCTCTTTAAACTTGACTTGTCCACACTACAGACAAACCAAACAACACTTCTTAGACTGACATAAAACAGCTTTTCCAAGGCTTTCCCTTCTTGTTGGTTAGTCCCTGAGTCTCCTCTCCCCTAGGACATCTGCTTTGGTGTAAAATCCCTTCCCTAGATCCTGAGTCAGAGTAGTACTTGGAGCCAGGACAATTGAGAAAACTGATTTAGAAGTAAGAGACACAGTGCTAAATATAACATGAAGACCAGAAGATAAAGGTGGAAACAAGAGGTTACCACACGTAAGTGTGATGTGGCACTTGGATAAAACAACGTTGTATCTTTAGAAGATTTTGTGTTTGTTTATAAATCCTAAGAAATCTTTAACTCTGAAAATACTTTTTTTCCTCTCTTTCTTTGCTGAATTCTATTTTTCCCCCTCTGTCACACATTTCTCAGGTTAGAGCCTAGATTAACTCAACCACTCTATTTACCCCTCATCTCCCTTCCAGAAAAGCTTCCTCTTTGACCTTCACATCCACCAGCCCAGCTGCAAAACCAAAAAAAGTCACAATGAACCCAAAGTCACTATCTCTATGAGGGCTTAACTTGTAAAGGCCCCAAGGATGACACATCTCTGGAAATATAAATATGTTATCCCCTCAATTTTCAGGCACTTCTTTTTCTAAAATGCTCTCATACTACTTGTTTCTCCTACTTTCCCCTTGTATAGAAGTTGAAAACCAGGAATTCGTAATTAGTAATGACAGGAAATACGTATTCTAGCCAAGGGAATAGACTGATTTCCTGTAGGGTTAAAGATAGCATAATGTGTAGATACCTTTTACAATTTATGTTCCTTATTTTTGGTGGTGTTTACTTAACTTCAACTACTAGGGACTGAAGTATAACAGGAACATAAATGTCTCAGGCGTATCAATGTTTATTAACACATGTAATTGGCCCATCTATTCTGATTTAAATGTATCATTTCAAAGCAACTTACATACACAAAAAAAATGGAGAAAATAAGTATGTTTTAGTTAAAAAAATCTAATTTTCAGAAGTTGTTTGGATTGTCTACAATGTACTTGAAGGCAAATGATGATTTCTTTTTAAATATTTCCAAATGATCGTCACCTATCCATCAATAATTTGAGCTCTGTGTATAACAGTATCAAAAGGCATTACTTCATAAGTCCTGGGAAAGTCCTCAAATCCAAAATATAAACAGGCTGTCTTTTTAAAATTTTTTTAAGTTTGGGGAAGGTTTATTTTTTTTTTCTCTTCTGCCACCCAAAGCCAGCCAGGTTCCTTGAGGTGAACATAGATGGGTGTCGACACTCCATGCAGGTAAAGGACCAAAGGAGGCACATAAACAGGCAGGGGAGCCAAACAAAAGAACTTCTTGAGAGTAAGTAAGATTCTACATGTTCTGCTCTTTTTAAAAGGTCTATTTCACTTCAGCTAGCTTAACAGTGGACCTGTATTCTTCTCTTCAACATTTATAGAAACTGCTGATCCTTAGGCTCTTAAAATCCAAGAGTGGAAGTGAAAGCTTGGTTAGCTATTTCCTCAACTCAAATCAGACACATCACAACTATTTCAGGCTATATGACTAAAATGCTCTGGACTGTTTAAACGAATACAGTAAAATAAAGATGGAGACACCAGATAATGCTAAATTTGCAATGGGAATGAAATTACAAAATTTAAGCTAAGTAGGATTCAAATGAGATCACTGGAATGTTTCTTAAGAATTGGTAGATAAACACTTGAGACCCATTAGAACATGACAAACAACTAGAATTCTGCACATGGCAGACACTGGGGTTTAATGGGCAAGATAGTTATGCTCTCTACAGAAACTTCTCAGTTACAAGATTCAAGGATCTGATTAGAAATCTTTACTTCTACAAAAACAAGGCTTTTTTTTTTTTAAAAAGAACAAATTCTTTTTCTTCACTCAAATAAAATTTATATAAACTAATAATAATATAAGCAACTTACAATTTATATCCTTGCCATGTCCATGTCACAGTATCCTAGAATAACAATAGTATTTAAACTGTTAGTTCAGAGAAAAAATACCAAATAAAACAAAAATTTTATTTTGATACTGAATATACTTTCTTTCTGAATTAAAAGCAATATGCTGAAAAGTAAGACAAGCATACTATTATTGTTAAACAAGAGTGAACTGATCTATAAATTCTTGGATCACATATCTACATGGCAAAGATCTGTCTTCCATATGTAACCACCTATCTTTTTATGGAATTAAGTTGCTTTGAATTTTTAAAAAAACTTGTGCATGCTTAACTATTTTTCTCCTAATATGAACATATCTGGATAATTAACTGGCTTACAAAAACCAGAATACATCAGTTCTTAAAAAAAAAAAGTTTATTTGGGGAAAAAAGACTACAGTAGTGAGGTAGTACACAGTGAAAGAATTTGAGTAAATGACAAATTCAAACCCACAGGTAGAAGTACACTGAGTAAAAATCTGATGAATTTTAATTTTTTAACTACAAGTGTCCAAGGTTGAGAAATAAGCCGCTGATAGAAAGTTGAATGGATTAAGAACTCAATCTTAAATGACACAGATGATTAATAATTACATCCTGGCTTTTAATGTAAATTCTCTAGTAAAGAAAGCTCCTCTCCAAAACAGAACATCCCTCCCCCTGCCAAAAAACCACTTTTTTTAGGAAAATGGTGATGCAGTCAATACCCAGAAAAAGACAAATCTCCTCGATGGAGCAGAAGAGTATTTTCTGAGTCCACATGGACTTTCTATAGGATGTTATGTTCTTTTCAGATATTTCCTTATTTAAGCTACTTGCCAAGTGTCACACAGCTACGAAGTACTGAGCCCGTAATTAAACACCAAGCCTCTTCCAAATTTATCCTACTACTTCAATCCTTCTCCACCAGTAATGACCAGTGAATCAGGAGATTTCTCCTTCTAAGCTTAATGAAAACTACAAATTTATGAGAGTTTTCTGAAGTCCAGTCTAAGAGACCCTGAATCTGAGACTTAACCATACCATCACAGTGACTACAGGGTAGAAGCTAAGGAAATGTCTTCCTATAGCTTAGTAATAGCAAAAGCAATATGTCAAATTGGTATCAACCAATATGTGCCTATCTTGCAAATTTTTAAAAACTAAATTGTAGCAAGGAGAATGAGTCTACCCATCTGCTCCCACCATTTATCTATTCATCTATTTTATTTATTCAAACAAAAGGGGTCCTAGAGAATTTGTGCTGTTTGGAATGTTGAGATTCTTCCCATAGTAAACTACGATGCTTACCAGCTTGTTTGGGTATCTGAGGAGAACTGGCTGCACTGGAACTCCTGGAATGAAGGCCCCTATAACCATATAGTGAAATTTTATAACATGCTCTTTATATGAACACAAACTTTACAGTGAATTAAAAAATTAATAATAAATGATGTAAATATGTTAAATGTTTTAAGAGTACATATAAACTATTGGCTAAATGTTGGTAAATCCCTAGTGTTAGCCAAAATGACAGATTTTTGAATTCAGAAATATGTAAGCAAAATATTAAATGTTATGCCTAAGTCACTTAAAATATTACTTATATCTCCATTTGTTTTCATTTGCCAAATACCTATTATTCAACAGGATTAAAAAAAACAGTAATGATGAAACTAAGACAAAGAGAAAATAAAGAGAAGAAAATCTAGTTGAAACCAAATGCTTGAACGTTAAACTATCATACTTGCTAGAAATGAGTTCTAACTTTGGCTCTGAGCATTCTAGCAGCCAATACAAAAACATTTTAAAGTATTAATAATTACTGTGAAATGACATATGAAATTACAAATTACTATAAAATTCACAACTTCATAATATATATATATATATTTTTTGCGGTACGCGGGCCTCTCACTGTTGTGGCCTCTGCTGTTGCGGAGCACAGACTCTGGACCCGCAGGCTCCGCAGCATGTGGGATCTTCCCAGACCGGGGCACAAACCCATGTCCCCTGCATTGGCAGGCGGACTCTCAACCACTGTGCCACCAGGGAAGCCTTCATAATATTTTAAAAAGGAGTGAACCTTAGAAGGAACTGAAGGTATTTTAATGATAATTGAAGTAGGTTTTCTAACTTGATGACATAGGACCCCAAGTGTCTGTGAGGGTTATCTTTGGAGGAAAAGAAAAATCTGCTAGTGGCTTCTGCTCAAACACACACACACACACACACACACACACACACACACACACACACTGGACATTCCAAGGAAGAAGGGGTTATGATACCAAAAGAGAAAGCAAAGGAGTGAGTTCTGTGGATCCACATCATTCAAAACATTTTATCAGAAAATAAGAAATGCTCCAAGCAAACTGACAAGTTATTTTGTATATTTATTATCAGATCATTGAGAAATCTTCCATACTACTTTGTCACAATACATAATTTAATTGATCTCACCTGGTTTAAAAGTAATCAAACAGGAACGATTAGTACAAGTACCTTCTGGGAAAACTAGTATCTTGGGAGAAAAGGAATAGATTTAATATTTCAGTCTAATTAATAGATTAGCTCTTTACTTCCTTTCTTAAGACTTTGCAAATAGTTGCCAATTTTTATAAAGCAAAAATAAAATAAAAGGCTAACACCTGATTCTAGTGAAAGCTAGAATCTGATTATTCGGTTTTGCTCTAAAAGAAGTGTAGTCTGACCATTAAGATAACTAGAAAATGAATTAAAGCTTTGAAGAGAGAATACACATAGTAAATATTTCTTAATGATGATGCTAATGATCTGAATAGACTTCGAAGAAGATGTAGACCCTGAATCATGGTCAAAGTGTGCATTTTAGGCAATATTAAATGCTTTCTTCTACTGCTGTACACCCTTAACCAAATCATTCCCTACTTCTTTGTTTCAGTTTTCCCATTAAATGATATTCCCTCTTACAACATATAGCTTTGGGACGTACTGAGAAAAAAGGAGGAAATGCCTACAATATGCTTTATGCTTACTTCAATTCGTTGACATATGGAATACAATTTAATGTCCTTTTTTGAGGAGGTGTTTTTACTTTTAATATACTTCTTTATGTTTTCCACACAAAAGATATGCAGTACAGTTCCTCATTAACTGAACAGCATAGCAGCTTCATTTTTCTGAAGCTTTTAGAATTTAGCAATGAGTAAATTGCTAGGCACATAAAACAAAAAAGAAAATCCCTGCACTAACAGCAGTTAGTAATGGGTATTTTATAATAATTAGAGGAGGAAAACATTATTAAGCTAAATTGTCACGATAACAAGTTATTGTTAAAATAAAAATTGTGAATAGGTGCAGTTCCATCCTCCAATTAAAAAAAAAACCAGGTTTCCTACCCCAATCGGATACAATATCAAATATGATTCATGGAGTGGATATTCTATATACTATGAACAATAAATTAATATAGAGTCAATCATAAAATCTCAAGAACTGGATGGGGCATTAAAAGTCATATAGCATCTCTAATGCTTGAATTCTTTTTACAGTATCCCACCCAAGTTGTTGCTTAGCCAATGCCTGAACATTCCAGAGAGAGATTCCAAATCAGACCATTCTAATTCTGGACAGAAAACTTGAGATGAGCAAAATGAACTGAAATCTACCTACTTGTTAACTTTCACCCACAAGTCCTAGATACATTCCTTGGAGCCAAGAGCAAAATCACACCCTTATTCCAAATGTCATTTCTTCCCAGTGACTTTTTAAATCATTCCTTACATGCCTTGGTTTCTAAAACTTCCTGGTTGGTCATATGCCTCTTGGTACTTTAACAACTACAAATCACCATGAGTGGCCAGATCACCTCAGGACCATGAGTTCTGCTAGAGATCACTTGTTTTCACCTGGGCAAAGATAGAAGGGTACTTATCAGAATCACCCATGAGGCTCCATTTATGCAATAAATGTTGCCCCTTCCACACCTTCAAAAAGCATTCCAGGGGAAGGAGGTGGTGGGATGGTAAAATGTGAAAAAGTTCTACAGGTGATTCTAATATGCCCCTGAACTAAAAAGACTGTCTAAATACACTTCAGATAAACTTAAGATTTTAATCATTTTCAAAATAAACCCACCATATTGTTGAGTATAACTGAGCTTCAGTATCTCATCTTTAAAAGGGAAAATAAATTCAGAGGTAGAGAATTACTTTTTATGACACAAAGTAAAAACCAGTTCAAAGAGTTTGGAGACTAAAAAAGAATGATACATTTAATTCCACAGAGTATCTCATGGGGAAGAGGACTTTTTAATCCTCACTCATTTATTCTGCTTCTAGACATCTAGCAGAAGGTATCCCCCAGTATTGGATCTGTGGATCCAAATGAGTATGTATACAAGTGTACAATAAATAAACTTTCAATATATTTAAATAAACATCTACTATGTTTTACCTGGGGCCATTCCCCTCCTGATGTGGCTCGCCTTATTATTTCATTTATTGTGTTTTTTCGAGAATCTGGATCTACACGGGACACCAACACTGGTTGCAGAGCCCGCAATATTCCTTTAAAACAAATGAAAAGTCACAACTAAGTCATTTTTGGGGCTAAAGCTACTACAGCAATGATACCAGATAAATCATAAAACAAATTGTATGGAAAATTAAAATGATAGCAAATCAAAGAGAACAACTTAAAAAAGCCCTCTAATTCAAAGTTTATTAGAACTTAGCTTCCAGCTTCAAAAGGATAGGTGGATATTTAGACCTAAAAATATTTCACTGATTTAACAGAAGTTAGCAGCAGGAATATGAAAAGAAGCAAATGCCGTTTTCTCCCTAAAAGACTTCTTCCTCAATTGACATTAAACATTTGGAATATACTATAAGATTATCTTGTTTTATTTCAGGAATATCCTGCAAACCGATTATGTGAAGTCATAGTACACGTGGGTAGGAGGCAATTATTATTTATCTTACTAAAATTTTCAGCACAATAGTCTTTTAAGTAGGTAGCTTCCTAGCACATGCAAAATAAACCTCAATTTACCAAAAGACTATTGCTAAACAACTTTTGGGGAAAATGTCATATTACACAAAGCAAGGTGGTTACCTTAAGAAAAAAGAGAGAGAGAGAGAGAGAGCCTGTCTTTCTTAGATGAATGACAAAGCTGTAAGAACTACTATTATTTCTCCAGAGTACCAAGGCAACATCAGGCAGTTTTCACATGCACTTTCTCACCACTTGATGTTTGGCAATAACCTTGGGACAACTGGTAGCAGTTACTTGGAGACTAATCCCCTGGGGAGAGAGCAAAGCATCTGGTGGGAAAAACATTTCACTTGCTTCATTATTTTTTATGGCAGGAAGCATTAATTGTTCCACATCATAACTTTCAAAGAGTTACACATTTGTCCCTCATGGAGATCTGGACAATAATGAAGAAAACAGAGTTAGGAGAAAAGACTTAGTGCATTTATTTATCAGTCTAATACCCTAAGGAGAAATTCACTGAAATAGCATGTAACCAGTGCTTTCACAGATTCTTAGATTAAATTCTCTCTCCAAAAAATCTACCATGTTTGGTATTTAAAAACTGTTCTTTTTGGCATATTTAGGAGCAGAAAGAGGTGATGGTGCAGTGACAGAGTTTAGACTTAAAAAGAATGATAAGGGTACAGATAGGGAAGTCTTTAATCTTTTTTCATAAATTCATTCTTGTGATATAGTACCTCATTAAAAGCAAGGAATATGTTTGAAGTGTTTTATTATTTTAAAGTTTTTTAAAAGTCTACCAATGAACTATACATGATTTTCTAAATTGAAAGCATGAACATGAAAATATTTTATCTCTGTTATCTTATAAAGTACTTACTGCCAATCAGAGGCACCTGCACATTCTCATGTCGAGATACTATAGAAGGTAACCCAGCCACAACACAGGCAATTCCATCAAAGAACGTTGAATGAGGGGCAACAACAAAAATTGGTGCTTCCACAGGACTTGCAATCTTTCCTTTCACGGTAACTATAAATCCCATTGAAAAGAACATGGCATGGCCTAGAAACTTCAAGACTGGCTGAGTAATTTTCCTTTGGAAATAAATACAAAAAAGGACATAATTAGCTTTGCCAACTACAGCTAACAGCAGGGTTTTACTCTAAAGCACAATGCAAAAACCAAGACAAGCTGGAGCACTTCATTTTAAAACGCGAGCTAAGAAGTATAGCTAACACTTCAGTGGAGCTCTTTCTGCCAGGCACTGTTCTAAGTAATTTATGCATATTAATTTATTTAATCCTTAGCCCAATTTTATGAAATAGATAGCATTTATTATTATCCCCATTTTATAGACATGAAAACTGAGTCCCAGAGAAGTAATTTTCCTAAGGCCATGTGGCTAATAAGTGGCTCCTTTATTCTGTGACTATAAAGTAACAAGAATGAATCTTAAACATGCATCCCCCACTGAGAAATCCAAATCAGTATTGTCCTTCAAAGGAGTCACCTTGGAAATCTATATTTGTGTAACAAGGATGCTGCTACCTCCCAAAACACTTTTAGAACCGGTATGTGGAAATTGTCCTCAGAATTATTTTAGGAATAAAATTTTAAAAGTAAGCCTTATTACCTATATCATTATAGCCCTTAGACATCATCAAGAATCTTAAGAAGTAAATTTACCATCTCACTTCTCTGGAACAAAGAAATTTCAATTCCAGAAATTGAATTGTTTACTCTTTAAAAAGAATCTGTCATTAAAGATTAGTTAATTCATCAAATTGTGCCAGGAATTGTGTTGGACACACAAGACAAGTAAGATCCAGTCTCTGTCCTTGATAAACTCAGTTGAGTAGAGAAACAAAAAAATAGCCCTGGAAGTACAAACACATGACAGACATCTCAGTATGTGAATAAGCATTATAGCTTTGCATGAAAAATGTCTCCCATAAGACATCCAGTGGGAGCTTTAAAAAATGGGCTTCCGATAGAATTCTCTCAAAATTCACATAATAATATAGTGAGGCGCTATTAAGCAACTAACTCCTGAGGATGTTTCTCTAACTTTAATTTCACGGTAAGGAGAAGTGAGACACAGAAAACCAAAGAACTTTTCCAGAGGGCACAGGGAAATGACCGATCTCTCCTTGCCCTGTAGTTTAGAGTTGAGATCTCTATTTATTTAAAGATAAAGAGCTCATCCCTTCACAGAATTTCTATACCTCCTATTTTTTATTTTTAGTGACACAGCCTGTAAAAACTATATTCCAAAATATCCTATATTCAGAGTCATAATTGTTGTTCACTGACTAAACTTTGACAAACTCTTCTTTATCTTGATTTTCCTAATATTTAGACATAGTTATTTCTTACCTCTTCCAACCAGTTATTGGGTGGGTCAGCTTTTCAGGACAGCATGTTGTTGAAATTGCAGCAAATGGCCACGCCAGTAATAAAATTAATGCCAGCAACAGGGCACGAATTGGAAGCAGGATAATTCCAAGAAAGAAAATCTGAAATCAAATTTGATTAAAAAAACAGATGACATTATTTTAATGCTGTAGTTATCAAACAGAAATACATAAGAGGAAAATCTTGTGCTATTCATGCATTCACTCAAAGATGAATTGGGCATTACCCTATACCAGACAAAGATCTAAGCACAAAGAAAATAAGACATTGTATCTGACCTCACAAAGCCTACAAAGCAGCAAAAGAAACAGGGAAGAAAACCAAGTACTGCCTGATCTGTATATCAATGAATGTGAATAGGGGCTGCTGGGGGAACAAAGAAAAGGTTTGTTGGACTTAGTAGTCAGGGAAAGCTTCCTGGAGGAGTTGAAGCTGAAACGTCTTGCTTTAAGAAGCAAGCAGAAGCTGGCAAGGTAAGAGGGGGAAATAGTTTTTTGAGAGCTATAAGTAGGATGAATATTAGTAAAGGCATTAGAGTGTGAAGAAGTAAATGTATTATTTTATATACCTGCCAGTCCTTTATAACTAACAATAAGGAGATGGGGGAGGAAATACAAGAAATAATAAAAACTAAATAAGAATAAGAATAAAAACTAAATAAATAAGAACAGCAAATAATACTGAGTGCTTACTATGTACCAGACACTCTAAGCACTTGGCATGTAGTAAATTATCTGAGTCTTACAACCTTAAGCTGTTTTACATACAAGAAAGGAGTGGCACAGAAGGAATTAAGTTAAACTGCTTAAGATCACACAGTGAGTGGCAGAACCAGGATTTGAAACCAATGTGGTTATAAAGCTCTTGCTCTTAATCCTATGTCTTTCAAGTGAAATAAACTATCCTTATACATCACAAATTGTCTTCTTTTTTTTTTAGCCAATTACACTACTCAAACAGTGCTGCCCTTCTCGTCTCTATTGGCCCATAATGTGAATCTGAGCATCATCAAATAATTTATGAGAAATGTCAAAAATATTGTAGTTATCAGATCTCTATCAAATTATATGTGTACATGTGTATGACTGAATTAAAAATTACATACAGGGCTTCCCTGGTGGCGCAGTGGTTGAGAGTCTGCCTGCCGATGCAGAGGACGCGGGTTCGTGCCCCAGTCCGGGAGGATCCCACATGCCGTGGAGCGGCTGGGCCCATGAGCCATGGCCACTGAGCCTGTGCGTCTGGAGCCTGTGCGTCCGGAGCCTGTGCGTCCGGAGCCTGTGCTCCGCAACGGGAGAGGCCGCAACAGTGAGAGGCCCACGTACCACCAAAAAAAAAAAAAAAAACAAAACATACAAGGAAATATACAGATCTTAAATGTATAATCAATGAGTTTTGATAAATGTGTACTCTTGTAACCATCACCTCAATCAAGATACAGAACACATCTGCCACTCAGAAAGTTGCCTCATACCTCTTTCAGTCAATCCTTATCCTCTTAGGCAACGAATGCTGGATGTTTATCATCATATATTATTAGTTTTGCATGTTCTTGAGTGTCATATAAATGGAATCATACATTATGCATTCTTGTGTGTCTCACTTCTTCCACTTAACATAATGTTTTTGAAATTCAACTATGTTGCTTTCGATGTCAGTAAGTCATTCTTTCTGACTGCAGATTATTATTCTACTATATGACCATATGACAATCTGTCTATTCTCCTGTTGATGAACATTTGGGCTGTTTCCAGTTGTGGGCTATTATGAATACAGCCACTACAAACATTCTTCTACAAGCCATTTTGGGAATAGTTGCTTTCGTTTCTCTTAGGTAAATACCTAGGAGTGGAATTGCTGGGTCATAGATGTAGTTTAACTTTATAAGAAACTGGCCAAACAATTTTCCAAAGTGGCTGTATCATTTTAAAGTGTTACTGGTAGTGAATGAGAATTTCAGTTACTGTACATCCTTGCTGACATTTGGTGTTTGTAGTCTTTTATAAAAATCAATTTTACTAAGGCATAATTTACATAAAATAAAATGCACCTATTTTAAGTATGAGGTTTTCAAATGCATAACCCTATGCAGACACCACTATAATCAAGATATAGATCATTTCCATCACCCAGAAAAGTTCCCTTGTTCCTCTTTGGGGGTTTTTTTTGTTTTTTTTTTTGTGGTACGCGGGCCTCTCACTGTTGTGGCCTCTCCCGTTGCGGAGCACAGGCTCCGGACGCGCAGGCTCAGCAGCCATGGCTCACGGGCCTAGCCGCTCCGCAGCATGTGGGATCTTCCCAGACCAGGGCATGAACCCGTGTCCCCTGCATCGGCAGGTGGAGTCTCAATCACTGCGCCACCAGGGAAGCCCCCCTTGTGCCTCTTTGCAGTCAATATATCCTCAGTGTATAGCAACCACTGACAGTCAGTCTTTCTTTCACTATAGTTTTTGCCTGTTCCATATTTTCATATAAATGAAACCACACAGTATGTACTCTTTTATGTCTGGCTTCTTTCACTTCATATTTTTGAGATTCAACCATGTTGTCATATGTATCAGTAGTATAGTCTTTTTAATTGCAGAGTAATATTCCACTGTATGAATGTATCACATTTAATCTATCCATTAATCTGTTCAGGGACATTTAGCCTATTATAAGTTTTTAGCTATTATGAGTAAACATTGATGTTTGAGTCTCTATGTGGGCATACATTTTCATTTGAATCTCTATGTGGACATACATTTTCATTTCAATTGTTGGGCCAGGATATGCCAAATTGTTTTCCAAAGTAGTTGTATCATTTTATATCTCCACCAACAAAGTATGAAATTTCCTGTTGCTTCACATCCTCATCAACATTCAGTGTTGTCAGTCTTTGTAGCCATTCTAGTGGGTGTAAAATGATATCTCACTGTGGTTTTAATTCATATTTCCTTGATGAACAATGATGGTGAGCACATTTTTTCATGTGCTTATTGGTCATCCCTTTAACCTAACTGTTCGAGTCTTTGGCCCATTTTTATTGGGTAGTTAGTCCTTTTCTTATCAATTTGTAGGCGTTCTTTATATGTTCTGTTTACAAGCCCTTTTTCAATACATGTATAGAAAATATTTTCTCCCATTTCATGGTGTGCCTTTTCATTTTCTTTATTTTTTTTTAATTTAATTTATTTATTTTCATCTGTGTTGGATCTTTGTTGCTGTGTGTGGGCTTTCTCTAGTTGCGGTGAGCTGGGGCTTCTCTTCATTGTGGTACACGGGCTTCTCATTGTGGTGGCTTCTGTTTGTTGTGGAGCATGGGCTCTAGGTGCGCAGGCTTCAGTAGTTGTGGCACACTGGCTCAATAGTTGTGGCTCAGGGGCTCTAGAGCACAGGCTCAGTAGTTGTGGCACACGGGCTTAGTTGCTCCACGGCATGTGGGATCTTTCCGCACCAGGGCTCAAACCCGTGTCTCCTGCATTGGCAGGCGGATTATTAACCACTGAGCACCAGGGAAGTCCGCCTTTTCATTTTTTTAATGGTATCCTTTGATGAGAAGAATTTTAATTCTGATGAAGACTAATTTATCAATTTTTATTTTCTGTTTAGTTCTCTTCTGCATCCTTTCTAAGAAATCTTTACCTATCTCAAGATCATATTTTATATTTTCTTCTTCTTCTAGAAGATATATGAGTTTTGCTTTTATGTTCAAGACTATGATCCATCTTAAATTACTTTCTGTGTAGTGTGCAGAAGGGATCAAGTTTTTTTTTTTTTTTTTGGCTGTATGCGGGCCTCTCACTGTTGTGGCCTCTCCCGTTGCGGAGCACAGGCTCCGGACGCGCAGGCTCAGCGGCCATGGCTCACAGGCCCAGCAGCTCCACGGCACGTGGGATCCTCCCGGACCGGGGCACAAACCTGCGTCCCCCGCATCGGCAGGCGGACCCCCAACCACTGCACCACCAGGGGGGAAGCCCGTCAAGTTTCATTTTTATCCATAGATTTATCTACTTTTTCCAGAACCAATTCCATCCCCCCTCCTTTTTTTTTTGGCTGTGCTGCGGCTTGTGGGATCTTAGTTCCCCAACCAGGGATTGAACCCTGGCCCCAGCAATGAAAGCGCCGAGTCCTAAACACTGGACTGCCAGGGAATTCCCCAGAACCAATTTTTGAAAAGACTTCACATTCCCCGATAAATTCTCTTGGCCACTTTGTCAAAAATCAATTGAACATACATGTGGGCTCTCTATTCTGTTCAATTGATCTATTCATCTGTCCTTCTGTTGATCCTACCCTCTTAATTGCTGTAGCTTTCTAGTAATTCTTGACATAATGTAGTGTATGTCCTCCAACTTTTTCTTTTTCAAGTTTTTTTTGGGCTAATATAGATCCTTTGCATTTCCACATAAATTTCAGAATTAGTCAGTTTCCACACAAACAAAAAGCCTGTTGGGATTTTTGTTGAGATTTCAGTGAATCTATAGATCAATTTGGGAGGAATTATCATCTTAATAATGTCGATTCTTCAAACTTATAAACATGGTATATCTCTTCATTTTACGTAAATCTTCATTAATTTCTCACAATGGTGTTTTGTTGTTTTCATTGTAGTGGTCTTACATGCTTTTGGTTAATATATTCCTACGTATTTCAGGTCGTTTTATTGCTATTATGAGATTATTTAATTTCATTTTGCAATTGTTTGCGGCTAGTATATACACAAAGTTGATTTAAAATTTTAATCTTTAAACATTATTAAGATGACAAAATCAATTCTGAGTAACTCTGTCAAATTAAAAGGATTACCCATTATATTGCCATTTGGTAATATGTCATCTCTGTAGGAAGGCCTTCTTTCAACACTCTACTGGGATTATTTTCCTCTCTGGACTTACTTCATAGCACTTACTAAAACATGGAATTGTATATTTCTATACTTGCTTGTTTAACTTTTTCAGTGAAATACAAGCTTTAAATAGGCAGGGTCCTTATTTCTCTTGTTCATTGCTATGTCTCCGGGGATTAACAGTGTGCCTGGCACATAGTAGGCATCCAACAAATATTTTTGGTATGGTAAATGACCCCACAATTACAACCACTCATTTTAATTCCATATTCTATTGAGGAAATAGAAGCTAGGCTAATTTTTTATATGCCATTGTGTAGCAGACCCTTAAACGGTCAAAAAAGAGAAGGGGAGCAATAAAGCTAAGCCCTATAATGAGACACAAAAGTCACAACAGTCCTTAAGCAAGACGTTGATCATCATTTAGGATTAAATTTAGTCTGATTTAATCATATCAAATCATACTTAAATGCAAGTATATCAATCTTTTAAACTGGATAATACAGACAACATTGTTTTTCAATCATGTCTATTTAAATTTTCCTTTTACCCAGACTGTTCAAGCCATTGAAACTACCTTGGAATCTCTGGTCTATATGCATTTTTAATTTTTTTTTTTTTTTGGGTTACGCGGGCCTCTCACTGTTGTGGCCTCTCCCGTTGCGGAGCACAGGCTCCGGACGCGCAGGCTCAGCGGCCATGGCTCACGGGCCCAGCCACTCCGCGGCATGTGGGATCTTCCTGGACCGGGGCGCGAACCCGTGTCCCCCGCATTGGCAGGCGGACTCTCAACCACTGCGCCACCAGGGAAGCCCGCATTTTAAATTTTTAAAAAAATATCGAGACTATATTCATTTCTATCCAATCCAAGTGGTAAATTTTAAGTGCAGTATACAATTATAGATAACAAAGAGCATAACTATCAATATTAATTAAGATCAGCAAACAATACCAGATTCTTTCACACATTATCTCACTTAAATTTTAATCCCTCTTCCATGTATTATTATTCCTATTTAATAGATGAGGAAAGTGAAGTTCAGAGAGGTTAAGTGACTTGGCCAAAGCTATACAACTAATAAATGGCAGGGCCTGAGCAGGTTTTCTGACTAAGACTAGTGATCTTTCCATCATCCTACAACTCTTGCAGGGTTATTTGAAAGTGCTCTCAAAATGGTTGCAGACATGCTATTAAAAAAACCCCAAAAACTCAAAAAACTTAATAATTTACTCCAGGTACAATATAAATACTTATAAATATGCCACTTTGAGCCTCTCTGCAAAACATGAAGCCAAATAGACGGACGTGACTTTCATTTAAGTATGACCGATTTGACTCAATCAGACCAAAAGGAACCTTGAATGATAGTCAAAGTATTTATTATTTCAGAAGTTTTAAGATATAAAGAGAATATCTATCCATTTAAAGACATGAAGATCAAATTTTTAAACACTTAGTTTCTTTACAAAGAGGTATTACTACATTCACTATCTTCCTCTTCCTCTCTCACATCTTTCTTCAACCAGACACCCATCTACCATTATTCTAACCACCACCCCATACTGCTTAGCCAAAAAGTGCGCATGCGTTTTTTCCTGAAGATATTCACTTAACCTGCTTCCATCGTAGAGAACAACAGTCTCAGGGCACACAAGTATGCCGTGCAAAAATTACACTATTTCAAATCCAAAGTAAATAAATGGGTGAGATGGACAGGAAAATATTAAAACCATTTTTCCCACGCAGAACACAAAGGACAAACGTAGCTTGCATAGTCTATCTTGTTCTCTGATCACTAACTTCACCAAACAGGAAGTCCAAAGAGTGGGTGTAAGTGCTAATGGTAAATGCAGCGTTTTACAAGAAAAAGGAAAGGACAGGGAACTTCCTTTTTGTATGTAGCTGTTTTTAAGGAAGAAAGAAAGTCTGAGCTGCTTCTCATCCTTGAATGTAGAAGTGTTTGGGTGAAAACTGACTCAGGACCAAAAACTCTTGAATACCTTAAGCTGCCCCATATTATCCCTTTTCTTAGACTGTGATTTCCCGTCCTTGATGCCCCTGCTCAGCCAGAGCATCCCAGCCTTTCTTCTTGTTCTAATTCCAGACCTGGGTTCCCTGCCTTCTCCCTTACTCTTCCCATCCCAGACTGACTCCTCTCCTTCCCTGCGGCAAAGCGAAAACTTCCCCAAACCCACTCTCCTGTGCTACGATGACCTCCCACTAGACTTTCACACACTCAAGTCGAAGTTCTCCCACAGTCGTTCCCTCTTCTCGGCATGGAATGTTTCCTCTGCCAACGGCCCGCCTGCTCAGCCTCCTCCTGTTTAGGACCTTCCTCCAAGGCCCACCTGTTCTTTGCGTCTTCTTTTCTCACACACGTCCCCAGACCATCCTCCTAGGGCCCTCAATTCTCCCTCCGGCATCTCTGTCCCCTGCAGACTCATGGCCTCTTCAAAAGCCCTCTCCTCTCAGATCCACACCCCTGTCTTCCTCAGAGCCTTGCTTCCCAGACTCAGCCACTCCCCTCTGACAACAACCTCCCCTGACAGGCCCAAGCTCCCCTCAGACTGCCTCCTCTCTCAGACCCACGTCCCCCCCCTGAATCTGCGTTCCCTGTCAGACGTCCCTCCCCTGGACCTTAGTCCCCTGTCAGACGCTCCTCACCTGGATCTGCGTCCCCTGGCAGACGCCCCTCACCTGGATCTGCGTCCCCTGTCAGACGCCCCTCGCCTGGATCTGCGTCCCCTGTCAGACGCCCCTCGCCTGGATCTGCGTCCCCTGTCAGACGCCCCTCGCCTGGATCTGCGTCCCCTGTCAGACGCCCCTCGCCTGGATCTGCGTCCCCTGTCAGACGCCCCTCGCCTGGATCTGCGTCCCCTGTCAGACGCCCCTCGCCTGGATCTGCGTCCCCTGTCAGACGCCCCTCGCCTGGATCTGCGTCCCCTGTCAGACGCCCCTCGCCTGGATCTGCGTCCCCTGTCAGACGCCCCTCGCCTGGATCTGCGTCCCCTGTCAGACGCCCCTCGCCTGGATCTGCGTCCCCTGTCAGACGCCCCTCGCCTGGATCTGCGTCCCCTGTCAGACGCCCCTCGCCTGGATCTGCGTCCCCTGTCAGACGCCCCTCGCCTGGATCTGCGTCCCCTGTCAGACGCCCCTCGCCTGGATCTGCGTCCCCTGTCAGACGCCCCTCGCCTGGATCTGCGTCCCCTGTCAGACGCCCCTCGCCTGGATCTGCGTCCCCTGTCAGACGCCCCTCGCCTGGATCTGCGTCCCCTGTCAGACGCCCCTCGCCTGGATCTGCGTCCCCTGTCAGACGCCCCTCGCCTGGATCTGCGTCCCCTGTCAGACGCCCCTCGCCTGGATCTGCGTCCCCTGTCAGACGCCCCTCGCCTGGATCTGCGTCCCCTGTCAGACGCCCCTCGCCTGGATCTGCGTCCCCTGTCAGACGCCCCTCGCCTGGATCTGCGTCCCCTGTCAGACGCCCCTCGCCTGGATCTGCGTCCCCTGTCAGACGCCCCTCGCCTGGATCTGCGTCCCCTGTCAGACGCCCCTCGCCTGGATCTGCGTCCCCTGTCAGACGCCCCTCGCCTGGATCTGCGTCCCCTGTCAGACGCCCCTCGCCTGGATCTGCGTCCCCTGTCAGACGCCCCTCGCCTGGATCTGCGTCCCCTGTCAGACGCCCCTCGCCTGGATCTGCGTCCCCTGTCAGACGCCCCTCGCCTGGATCTGCGTCCCCTGTCAGACGCCCCTCGCCTGGATCTGCGTCCCCTGTCAGACGCCCCTCGCCTGGATCTGCGTCCCCTGTCAGACGCCCCTCGCCTGGATCTGCGTCCCCTGTCAGACGCCCCTCGCCTGGATCTGCGTCCCCTGTCAGACGCCCCTCGCCTGGATCTGCGTCCCCTGTCAGACGCCCCTCGCCTGGATCTGCGTCCCCTGTCAGACGCCCCTCGCCTGGATCTGCGTCCCCTGTCAGACGCCCCTCGCCTGGATCTGCGTCCCCTGTCAGACGCCCCTCGCCTGGATCTGCGTCCCCTGTCAGACGCCCCTCGCCTGGATCTGCGTCCCCTGTCAGACGCCCCTCGCCTGGATCTGCGTCCCCTGTCAGACGCCCCTCGCCTGGATCTGCGTCCCCTGTCAGACGCCCCTCGCCTGGATCTGCGTCCCCTGTCAGACGCCCCTCGCCTGGATCTGCGTCCCCTGTCAGACGCCCCTCGCCTGGATCTGCGTCCCCTGTCAGACGCCCCTCGCCTGGATCTGCGTCCCCTGTCAGACGCCCCTCGCCTGGATCTGCGTCCCCTGTCAGACGCCCCTCGCCTGGATCTGCGTCCCCTGTCAGACGCCCCTCGCCTGGATCTGCGTCCCCTGTCAGACGCCCCTCGCCTGGATCTGCGTCCCCTGTCAGACGCCCCTCGCCTGGATCTGCGTCCCCTGTCAGACGCCCCTCGCCTGGATCTGCGTCCCCTGTCAGACGCCCCTCGCCTGGATCTGCGTCCCCTGTCAGACGCCCCTCGCCTGGATCTGCGTCCCCTGTCAGACGCCCCTCGCCTGGATCTGCGTCCCCTGTCAGACGCCCCTCGCCTGGATCTGCGTCCCCTGTCAGACGCCCCTCGCCTGGATCTGCGTCCCCTGTCAGACGCCCCTCGCCTGGATCTGCGTCCCCTGTCAGACGCCCCTCGCCTGGATCTGCGTCCCCTGTCAGACGCCCCTCGCCTGGATCTGCGTCCCCTGTCAGACGCCCCTCGCCTGGATCTGCGTCCCCTGTCAGACGCCCCTCGCCTGGATCTGCGTCCCCTGTCAGACGCCCCTCGCCTGGATCTGCGTCCCCTGTCAGACGCCCCTCACCTGAATCTGCGTCCCCTGTCAGACCCTCGCCCCGCACCTGGATGCGCCTCGCCGCGCCCAGCCTTGTCTGCTGCACGAAGGGGTTGCGCACGGGCGGCGGGAAGAAGGACGTCTGGCGGGGCACTCTGGGCGGCCGCTGCCCCGCGTTCCCGACGCCCGCGCCGGGTCCCGAGGCCGCCACCGCCGCCGCCTCAGCGCACCGGTTCATGGCCGAGCCCGGCGCCTCACAGGAGCGAAGAGACCCAAGCGGCGCGCGCGAGCTGCCGCTGCCGCCAAGGCTTGAGGGGGATCAGCTTAGGAGTCCGGGGTCTTTGCGCAGGCGCCAAAGTTACCTACCCGCCCTCCGGTCTCGCCCCGCCCCCTCCGGCTCTGAACACGCCCAGGCCCTGGCCCCACCCCCTGAGCACACCCCCCCACCCTTTTAGGTTGTCCGGCTCTTCCACTTGGGGTTAATAGCTCAGCCT
>NW_020173491.1:6405110-6452237 GCF_003031525.2 Neophocaena asiaeorientalis asiaeorientalis | reverse complement strand
CCATGTTCCCTACACTGGCAGGTGGAGTCTTGACCACTGCGCCACCAGGGAAGCCCCTCCTTTCGCTTTTACTGGCTCTTTGACGTTGGTCAAATCACTGTCTCCATGAGCCTCCGCTGCCCCCTTCGTAATCGGGGATAAATGGAACTCACATAAACCACCTGAATCCAGCAATTCAAGTAGCAACCCCTGGGCTGTTCCTGTAAGAGGGTTAATTATCCAGGGTGGGTTTGATTTCTGGTGTACGTTTTGGTTTTGCTTAAACCCGTTTGGGTGGGATATTTATCAGTTACCGCTGACTCCTGACTAATATAGAAATTGGTACCAGGTGTGGAATCTCTTTCACTCAAAATATGGACTGACAATGGGGAGATAGTTCTCCAAAGGAAAATTGAAGCTGCGATTACTAGAAAATGACAAAACCACCACTGCCCTCTGCACTAGATGAGGAACCTGGTCTCAAAAAGGGAAGTGACTTGGGCTGTGGCTCCACTTCACCCTGAAGAAGTTCAAGGGCCTTATCTGGACCTTTGTTGGTGGGGGTTAGGGGGAGGATTTTCCCAGGACCTGAGATCAGTTGATCAAGCCCTGAGTGGCTGAGAGGCAGCTGGAGATGGTGAATGATTTATCTTTACTGGTCAACTCCTCACAGCAGGCTGGAGGCATGATGAGAATCTGACTCTGGGCCCTGGGACGGCTGCTCCTTCCAAGGTGTCCACTGTAGAATCTCAGAATCTTCCAACCCTACCAGATAGATGCAGCCTTCAGCTACTCACTTAACCTCTCTGAGCTTGCATACTCATCTCAGAATGGGAAGACTAATTCCTACCCCATAGGATTGTATTGGGTTGGCCAAAAAGTTTGCTTGGGTTTTTCCACACCACGCTATGGAAAAGCCCGAATGAACTTTTTGGCCAATCCAGTAGTATCAATTAAGTAAAATAATGCATATGTAGTGTTCATAGAAAAGCACTCAAGAAATGGCACCTTTTAGGTATTACATGGTGGAGCAGCTGAATTTTCTCAGTATTTAACAGAGAACCTTAATAACAACATATTACAGCCGGGATATAAAGTGCCCCAGCTTTGGGGTCTTCAAGTTGAGGGTGGCAGACCCTTATGGTTCTTTAGCACAGAAGGCAGTCTCTCCAAGAGCCCTCAAGGACCGGAGCGATTAGGCAGGCCACAGAAGAAAAGAGGACTCCACCAAGGTCACTTCCAGAGAGACCTGTGCACTCATCATCCCCTTCCCTACCAGCCCCACCATGAGAGGCCTGAAGTAATAGTCTGTCGGAGCCAGAAAGGGCCTCTGAAATAACCCCAGGCCTTAAGTTTCTGTTCTGTAGCAGCTCCAGAATTTCTATATAGGAAGGGATTAAAGATGGGCAATCTGCTGGAGAGGAAGGTAAGGAGCTTACCCATTAACAGAAGCTGTGTTTAGAAAGCACACACATTTCTCCCCTAGCTGAGTTTACTTAGAGGGTTTTGGGGGAGGTGAAGGTTAATGCTGCTGAGGGAGATAACTCAGCTTCCGGCTAAAGCGCCTTCTCTAGGTCATCTTTGGCCTTGAGTCAGGATGTTACCCAGTATCTATGGTATCCTGGGAAAATCACTTTTCTCCAAGCCTTAGTTTCCTTATCAATAAAAGCTGACTAGTAATATTCTCCCCTCTTTAGGTTGGTATAAAGGTTAAATGAAGTGGCGCACGTGAAGTGCCTGGCATATAGTGAGCATCCTATTAATGGAAGGGGTATTACTGTTATTAGTATTAGAATTGGTGTTATTGTCAACGAAGAAACTGAGACTCAAGAAGAGAGGAAACCTTGAACAAGGCCCTGCAATTAAATAACAGACATGCTGCTGTTCCAGGGCTCTTTCCACGGGACAGAGGGACTCCAGCTCACCCACCCTGAGTCTCTCACTGTTTATTTGGGCATCTGTGACCTTTCCAGCATATGTTACCTGTATGCTGCAGGGAGCGGAGATTTAGACTTTCTAAGTTTCCTCTTCTGGCTGGGGCTGGGGCCCCTCTCTAGTCTCTGCTAAAACAGCCGGCCAACATGGCCACTCAATCGGTGTCTTTATTCATACTTGTTGATTTTTCCCACGGGGAAACTGCTGAAGGGAGAGGAGGGGAGACTGGGTGAGGAGCCAGGGTTTGGTTTTCCTCCATCCAGTGGAGTAAGTGACAGAGGAGGGACATACTAAATAGAGTGACCAAGGGGACCATCACTACGTGGGCTGAGATGCATCGTGCAGTGACTTCAGATAACCTGAGTCCTTCTGTTAGGAAATGCAATATCAAAGTGGAAAAATAGATCAAAACAAACAAAAAGAACCAAAGTGCATACAAAGCAAACTGCTAATGTAGGGACGGTTCTAAGGCAGCCAGCAGTGAGAAGGCCAGGTGTCTGGCGTGGCCACCGGGCCATGCCCCTCTTCCACTGCCCCATGCCAGGCCAGGCTGTCGGGCCACCAGTGCCCTCTTCAGACAGTCTCTGTTGGCTCCAAGGGTGCTGTAAAGCCACAGAAGGTTGTGGAAGGAGAAGAGCCTAAAGGGTGGCAGCACCAGGGCAGCCCAAGACAAGGCTGCATTGAGAATATCAAAGCATCTCTTTGGGGGTGGCTCTGGAGGGCTGTTGAGGTGTGGAGGGGGAGGGGCACCTGGGACGGGTACAATCAGCACCTTTCTTGGAGCACCTTTCTTGGAGCCACTCTGTGGTTTCTTAAGTTACCAGGTGGGAGTGAGAATGCTTATTAACTACAGAGCTGAGGGCTGCCAGGCCCATCCGGGTCCTTCCCTGGCGCTCAGGGCCCGGTGTGCAGAAAGTGATAGAGAGGCAGGCCCTGGGGGAGGCAGAGACAGCTCAGCAGCCCAGCCAGTCGGACTTGATGCTTCCGAACTTAACGCTCTTCAGACTTTGGTTCTCCAACTTCAGGTAATATGCGCCCTTGAAGAAGTAGCTGTGACCTGGGATGAGAAAGAGAAGAGGCTGTGACCAAGCCATCCTCAGGCATTATGGCACAGGGAAGGTTCCTGAGAGTTTTACAAGTCTGCCTGCCATAGGGAAGAAGCTTTTAAATCACAGGAGACCCCTGTGAGGCTGGAAGAAGGGAAATGGCTGTGGAATTATGCTCTCTGAGTCTTTGTTTCTTCATCTTTAAGATGTGGATAACGATACCACCTCTTAAGGCTTCTGAGGATTAAATGAGATGATATATGCTATAATTACGATAAATAACAGAACTCCACTGAGCACAAGCTCCAAACTAGGCACTTTCCTTTTCCAGAGGTGGCAAACCAGGAGGCTGCTAGCCCCATCGGGCCCACAGATTGGTTTTATTTAGCTCACAGAGTTTTTTCTTTTGTTTTGTTTTGAATACCTGGCCAACATGTAAACATCTGGAAATTTCATATGAAAATACAGATTTCTCACTTCCTTTTAAAAGAGTTAGAATATCTAATAACACTGCTCCCCTTTTCTTGCAGGGCAGAGATCACCAGAAGCCGAGAAGCAACTGTCCCCTGAAAATGAGCCGTGTGCTCTCTGGTGCTCCACAGACCCCACCACTCCCTACTGTCTGCCCTGCCTGCTTCACTTATTCATCCACCAGCTTGGCCCCTGTGGGCTTTGGAATTTCTTACTCCGAACATATATGATCTCATTTTCTTCCTTTCAAACCCTGGCATATAGTAGGTGCTCAGTAGATGTTTATTTCTGAAGATAATCTTTAACCTAGCACCTGATTGTATACTGCTTTTTCCTGGACATGTAAGACCTTTAGCCCCTGGAGGTCAGGGCCATGTGCTTAGCGTATGATAGGAACTCAAGAAGCATCTTTGTGAAATTTAATTGAAATCTCCTCTAAAAAGCCAAACTGGACTCATTTCCAGGGCCCTAGAGACCTCCCAGAAGCCTCCTCAGGAATATGGTTTCCAAACTCCAAACTCTATCCCTCGCTGGTTTGGTGTTTCATTCAGCAAGGGACCAGGGACAAATTGAGCCGATGGGACATCTCTGCCACCTCAGCAGCAGGGCCTAACAAAGTTTGTGCTGTCTCAAATGGAGCCATCCTTCTGCTAATAGGAAGCAGTCACAAGGCCCCTTGCGGAACCCAAAAGGGCCTGGATCAAACCCCAGAATGAATCCAGGGCACTGAGCCCAGGTTTCTCGCTCCCAGCAGGCCTCCCGCCCTCCCTGCTCCCTGGCTCCAGGCTCTGCAGCTGTAGGGGCCTTTCTGGGTCTTATTGCCTGGAGCCAGCTGAGTGAGCAGAGGTCAGGGGTCTGGATGCCTTCCCAGCACTGGGTTGAAGGGGCTGGTTTGTTTTCCCGGGGCGCCGCATGCTTTCCTGCACAATAAGGGAGTGTGTGCTTGCAAGGAGCAGGGCCCTGGCTGGGGGGCAGGGAGTCCTAGAAAGTGGACAGAGGCCTGGGCAGCTCACCCCCGCCCTGCAGGTCCACCACGGCATCCAGGTTATCAGGGATGGCGTTCCAGGCATCTGCGATGAGCTTGGGGAAGCCGGGATCCATTTTCTTCTTCACCTCATTGTATCTGCAAGGAAATGGCCATGGTGAACCTGTGGGAGTCCCTAAAGGTCAGCCCTTCCCCAACTTGATGGGAGGGCCAGGATGATGGCTCCTGGGTGAGCCTGGGAAGCCAGACCTAGCCCTTCAGGGAGGCCACTGACTGGAGCTGAGGGGCAGGGAGTCAGACCTGGGTGAATCCGAATTCCACTACTCACTAATTAGGTGACTTTGGGCAGCCCCATGAGAACAATCGCGATTACTGCTCACGTTTAAGCAGTGTGTTACCCTCCTTCCATATACTCCCTAATTAGGTGACTTTGGGCAGCCCCATGAGAACAATCGCGATTACTGCTCACGTTTAAGCAGTGTGTTACCCTCCTTCCATATACTCCCTAATTAGGTGACTTTGGGCAGCCCCATGAGAACAATCGCGATTACTGCTCACGTTTAAGCAGTGTGTTACCCTCCTTCCATATACTCCCTAATTAGGTGACTTTGGGCAGCCCCATGAGAACAATCGCGATTACTGCTCACGTTTAAGCAGTGTGTTACCCTCCTTCCATATACTCCCTAATTAGGTGACTTTGGGCAGCCCCATGAGAACAATCGCGATTACTGCTCACGTTTAAGCAGTGTGTTACCCTCCTTCCATATACTCCCTAATTAGGTGACTTTGGGCAGCCCCATGAGAACAATCGCGATTACTGCTCACGTTTAAGCAGTGTGTTACCCTCCTTCCATATACTCCCTAATTAGGTGACTTTGGGCAGCCCCATGAGAACAATCGCGATTACTGCTCACGTTTAAGCAGTGTGTTACCCTCCTTCCATATACTCCCTAATTAGGTGACTTTGGGCAGCCCCATGAGAACAATCGCGATTACTGCTCACGTTTAAGCAGTGTGTTACCCTCCTTCCATATACTCCCTAATTAGGTGACTTTGGGCAGCCCCATGAGAACAATCGCGATTACTGCTCACGTTTAAGCAGTGTGTTACCCTCCTTCCATATACTCCCTAATTAGGTGACTTTGGGCAGCCCCATGAGAACAATCGCGATTACTGCTCACGTTTAAGCAGTGTGTTACCCTCCTTCCATATACTCCCTAATTAGGTGACTTTGGGCAGCCCCATGAGAACAATCGCGATTACTGCTCACGTTTAAGCAGTGTGTTACCCTCCTTCCATATACTCCCTAATTAGGTGACTTTGGGCAGCCCCATGAGAACAATCGCGATTACTGCTCACGTTTAAGCAGTGTGTTACCCTCCTTCCATATACTCCCTAATTAGGTGACTTTGGGCAGCCCCATGAGAACAATCGCGATTACTGCTCACGTTTAAGCAGTGTGTTACCCTCCTTCCATATACTCCCTAATTAGGTGACTTTGGGCAGCCCCATGAGAACAATCGCGATTACTGCTCACGTTTAAGCAGTGTGTTACCCACCTTCCATATACTCACTAATTAGGCTAGATTGGGCAGCCCCATGAGAACAATCGCGATTACTGCTCACGTTTAAGCAGTGTGTTACCCACCTTCCATATACTCACTAATTAGGCTAGATTGGGCAGCCCCATGAGAACAATCGCGATTACTGCTCACGTTTAAGCAGTGTGTTACCCACCTTCCATATACTCACTAATTAGGCTAGATTGGGCAGCCCCATGAGAACAATCGCGATTACTGCTCACGTTTAAGCAGTGTGTTACCCACCTTCCATATACTCACTAATTAGGCTAGATTGGGCAGCCCCATGAGAACAATCGCGATTACTGCTCACGTTTAAGCAGTGTGTTACCCACCTTCCATATACTCACTAATTAGGCTAGATTGGGCAGCCCCATGAGAACAATCGCGATTACTGCTCACGTTTAAGCAGTGTGTTACCCACCTTCCATATACTCACTAATTAGGCTAGATTGGGCAGCCCCATGAGAACAATCGCGATTACTGCTCACGTTTAAGCAGTGTGTTACCCACCTTCCATATACTCACTAATTAGGCTAGATTGGGCAGCCCCATGAGAACAATCGCGATTACTGCTCACGTTTAAGCAGTGTGTTACCCACCTTCCATATACTCACTAATTAGGCTAGATTGGGCAGCCCCATGAGAACAATCGCGATTACTGCTCACGTTTAAGCAGTGTGTTACCCACCTTCCATATACTCACTAATTAGGCTAGATTGGGCAGCCCCATGAGAACAATCGCGATTACTGCTCACGTTTAAGCAGTGTGTTACCCACCTTCCATATACTCACTAATTAGGCTAGATTGGGCAGCCCCATGAGAACAATCGCGATTACTGCTCACGTTTAAGCAGTGTGTTACCCACCTTCCATATACTCACTAATTAGGCTAGATTGGGCAGCCCCATGAGAACAATCGCGATTACTGCTCACGTTTAAGCAGTGTGTTACCCACCTTCCATATACTCACTAATTAGGCTAGATTGGGCAGCCCCATGAGAACAATCGCGATTACTGCTCACGTTTAAGCAGTGTGTTACCCACCTTCCATATACTCACTAATTAGGCTAGATTGGGCAGCCCCATGAGAACAATCGCGATTACTGCTCACGTTTAAGCAGTGTGTTACCCACCTTCCATATACTTTTTCAATCCTTTCGACAACGCTAAGACACAGTCACTACCATAATACCCATTTTACAGACCAGAGGCTTAAAAAGGGCACCCAGTTTCTAAGTGGGAGTCCAACCCTGGCCTGTCTGGCTCAGGGCAGCAAACTGCTCTCTGGGCCTCAGTTTTACCATCTGTAAAATGGGTTATAATTAATTTAATGCATTTAATTAACACATATGTGAAACAGAGTAAAACATGCAAAGCGCCTATCCCAGTACCTGGTACTGGGTAGGTATCTGGGAAATGTTAGGTCCCTTACAAACTCTGATCCCTGCTGCAGTACAAACAGCACTGGCCCAGGAGCCCAGAGACAGGGTCCGGCCCCATCACTGCCCTTCACAGCTCAGCTTGGACAAATACTGCTTCTTCACCTGTCAGGTGGAGTTGACAGTCCACATCCTGGGCAATGATCTTGGCTGGGACAGTGAGGTTACAGTACAAGGTGGTGTGTGAACCCAAGCCCTGTCAGTCACAGGGCGACTTCCTGCCACCTCAGTCCCAATTGCAGTTCTCAGGGCAAGTCGTTATCTTGGGCTCTGCCTTTAATTTGTGTAAATACCTTGAGTATTAGTTGGCGTATTCTTCTTTCTGGCTAGCAACATCTGTGTCTTTTTAATTTGGAGGGAGAACTTTTTAAATGCTGGGGTTATTTTGATTCCATTGCTTCTCCACTTACACTCAATGTATTTATTATTCTGTAAATATTTAATGGGCTCCCACTATGTCGCCGTGGATATTGTAATCAACAAGATAAAGTCTTGCCCTCATCATGCTGATTTTCTAGATAGATCTGTGTTTGAATGCCATCCCGGTGACAGCCAAGCATCAGCCTCACAGCTGACTCTCTTCTTCCCCACAGCCAGCCTGATGACCTCCGCCCCAGATGCCAAAAACAGCTTCCTCTCTGAGTCCCCTTCTACAGGGGTGTTCCCCCTCTGCCCATCACCCTCAGGACTGTCAGAAAAGCCTTCCTAATCTCAGTTATGTCATGAAACTTCTTCTTGCCAAACCTAGCATGCTTCCTCATGACCTGGGGTACCAAAACCAAGTTTCCCAGCTCAAAATTCTAGCAATCCATCCATGTCACCTGCACTGACCTCCCAAACTACATTCTCTAGAGTGATGACGGCTGAGAGCTATGTGTCCTCGAACTTGCCCTCATTTCTTTCTCACTCTACCCACGGAAGGTAGGGACAGCAGGAAGCAACTCCATTTGATGGATGAGGGAAGTGAGGCTCGGAGAAGTGAACCAATTTGCTTCCAAGTTCTTTTCCTCCAGGAAGAATACAGCATGGAGCCATCAGAACATGTTGGCTCTGAACAGAACCACACCTCTTCACATTCCTCTCTGTCCCCAGAGCCTCCTCTGGGAGCCTCCTTTCCTGCTCGCTGGTACACTCTTTTGAAAGACTTCTCTGTGAGCCTCTGAACGTCTCCCTTCTGGCTGTAGAACTGCAGTGCAGAGCAGGTGTTAAGAACACAAACATCGGGCTTCCCTGGTGGCGCAGTGGTTGAGAGTCTGCCTGCCGATGCAGGGGACACGGGTTCATGCCCTGGTCCGGGAAGATCCCACATGCCGCGGAGCGGCTGGGCCCGTGAGCCATGGCCGCTGAGCCTGCGTGCCCGGAGCCTGTGCTCCTCCAGGGGAGAGGCCACAACAGGGAGAGGTATGCGTACCGCAAAAAAAAAAAAAAAAAAGAACACAGACATTTGTGTCCAAGCTTTTTCAAAGGTATATCCTTGAGGCACTTCAGCCTGAGTTTCTACACTTAGAAAATGGAGCTAATAATAGCATCTACCTTAAACGAGAAATACAGGTGAAATGCATAGCCCTGGGATGTGGTACAGGTCCCATCACAAGAGCCATCACTATTTTATTTGTATGTGTTTATGTCTCTTCCCCTCACGATATTTTAAGTTCCACCAGGCAGAGAGCGACTATTTCTTGACAGCTGTCTTCCAGCACCTAGGTAATTGTCTGGCACATAGGAGATATTGAATATATTATTGTGGGTTTAGTGGACGCTTCCAGAAGCAAGGGCTGAGCACTCCCTGGCATGACCTAGGGTTTGCCCAATCTGGAAGCAGCTGCTCGTCCTCTGTCATTCTGGAGCGCTCTCTCCTTCTCCAGAAAGGAGGCCTGGGCGTCGGCAGACTCCACCAGGACCAATGTCTCGAGCTCATTAACTACCTCTCCTGGGAAAAAGATCTGTCTCCTTTGGAAACCCCGCCCAGATCCTCCAATAGATGTTTCAGTTCTGCTGCTTTTAAGGAAGATTCACAGAACTTCCTCTGTGGAGCAGGCTGTCCATCCCAGATCCAGGCTTTGTGAGGTGGGCTTGCTGTGGAAAAGGACTGGGAAGCAGATAACTCTGCCCCAAACCCAGCAAGGTACCACCACAGCGTGGGCATCAGTGTACATGTGAGTGTGTGTGTGTGTGTGTGTGTGTGTGTGTGCGCGCGCGCGTGCGCGTGCGTGGACACGTCTGTCCTCATATGTTTACATTCACCGTACGTGCTGGGGGGTGATTATAAATGTCCTCTCAACACCATGATTCAAAGACAAGGGTTCTATGATTCTGCTCTGTGAGGCTGGGCCTCTTGCTGTGCGTGATTCTAAGATCTGGAGATTCGGAGCGCTACTGTGCCGAGATGCCCTTCCACAGTACATGCGCGTGCCTGAGAGTGTTCTGGAGCCTGTGGGCAGAGCGCCTGCTCCGCGTTTTCCTGGCTGACTGTTTCCTTTCTTGAGGCTTGAGATATCAATCAGCTTAAGTTGCTAAGCACCTCAGCAATACGTCTGGAATTCCACCCTGCCACGGCAGCCTGGGACATAAACAGCTCCTGAATGCAGGGCAGCTGGGGGAGGGTGGTGGGGAGGAGACGGGAGGAGAGAGGCCTTGGGAGGGAAGCAGGATTGTTCCAGGGGTGGCAGACAAAGGTCCAGATGCAGCCACGGGAGGAAACGCGGGGACGCTAGGAGGGAAGGAGGAAGACCACCCCTCCCCCACCGACCCGATGACCCTGAGGGTACAGTGCAGGGGGCCCAGGGTTAGAAGCCAGAAGAAGCGGTTGTAATCCTATAATCTGTGGCCAACACACTTGCCTATAAATAACTTAAGACAAGTTGGTTCATTTCTATGGACCTCAGATTCCTCATCTAGGAAATGTGAAGATTTAAAATCAAACTCCTGAGGTCTGGGCTGCCTCTCACTAACCTTTCCTGGAGATCAGGCTCCCTGACCCTCAGGCCTGACCGTGGCCTCTCAGAATCAGGCCCTTCCCTTTAGATGAGCTGGAGCAGAGAGCTACCTGCTTCCCCACTGGCTCCCGGCCAGCCTGTGCCCACAGCTACTGAGCCTGTGGCAGATGGGCCAGAGGGTGCCGCTGTTTTCAAGGAGGCTGAATTTGGATGCTGGCTCCAGTGGACACCTGTCTCAGTTTTCATCCTGTGTTTGCTATCTGCCATCCCTGCCTCCACCACCCCCATCTCTTGAGACCCCACTATCTCAGGTATAGTGTAGAAAAGTGAAGAATGTTCTCTGGGAGCCAGAATTCCAGGGTTTAAATCCCAGCCTGCCACTACTTGGCTGTGTGACTTTAAGCTAGACACTTAACCTCTCTGAACCTCTTTCTTCACCTGTAAAATGGGAGGTACAGTAATAATAATATCCACCTCATAAAGCCTTTGGAATGGTGTCTGGCACATAGTATCAGAGTAGCAGCTATTATCTTTATTTTTATCACTCCCTTCTTCAGTGATTCACTCTAAAATATGGGGCTCCAGACCAAACGGACATGGGCCCAATCCAAAGACTTCTGAGAAGGGAAAGGAGGATCTAACCAGAATTGTACCAGTAATGTGCCCAAGAATAGCTCACCCTTTGGTGACTTTTCAGAGGGCCAATAACCCTGGCAGATTAGAGACCAGAGAGGGTGCATCCATGGTCCACAAGCCTCCAAGCTTAACCCAGGAGGCTCAAAGCCCGTGTCTTCTCTCTGTCCACACAGCTGGTGGTGAAGCTTTCCTTCCTACCGCCCTCCCTTACCTCCAGAACTTGTCTCCAGCGAAGATGTACGTCTTCTTGTTCTTGCTCCAGTTAAAGGCAGCATCCACTTTTTGGACATCAGGAGGAAGCCCCAAGCTGGTCAGTGGCTTGGGGTACCCTCGCTCCAGGGTGCTGGCTGAATAGACCCAGTATTCATTCCCTGGGGTGGAAGAAGAGGGTGGGCTGGTGGCAGGTGCTGGAGGCTGTTCCTCCCACCATCCATCTGCTAGGGACCCCACTGTGGCCTTTCTCAGCAGGGACACAAGTTCTGCCCAGTGCCGCATTCAGTGTCCAGAATCAGGGTCCACATACAAGGTTTTACAAATCAGTTATGGAAGGTCCCTGGCCAAGAAGGTAAGTGGGAGTGAGTCCTAGCCTGGCTCCACTTACCAAGCCAGAGACTCTAAGTGCCACACCTGTTGTGAAGAGGCACCTTTTTCTAATTTGCACAAAGGTCCCCTGTGAGCCAGAGGCTGCCCTCATCACTCTGGGCTGGAGGAGCTGGGAAGCCGGCTGGTAGAACATGCACCCGTGGTGCTTCAGTGCCCCGGGGAAGCCACCCCTGGGCCTCCACCGCAGTCCTTCCTGAGCTCCCTCATAACAGCCTGGTTTTCTGTCTCCCCCACTAGTTCATGAGCTCCCTGAGAGCAGGGGCTGCATCTCTAGCATATGATAGGTGCTCGAATAAAGATTAAATGAGCAGGGTTTCCCAAATGTTACCCATGTGACCCTACCTCGGTGATTTTTACCACTTATAGAGTCTCCTCATATCACTTAACTCGAATTAACATTTTGCTTTCAAGGAATTCATTTTGAAGTCTACAGAAATAAATTTAAACATTAAAAATGAAAACAAACAGGTGTTTAAAAAATTCTAATTAAAATTGTCATCTGCCAAAGGCACTAGCATTAGGAAGGTGTTAAAGACACCAGAACTAAAGTGTCATTTTCCCTCTGGAAAAGGAATCAGAAGGATTGAAAAGGGATTAAAAGGTTATTGAAATGGTCGTTCTGTGGGCCAGTGCTAGTTGATGCTTGGTGTCTGAACCCATCTCCCAGATGATGGTTGAAAGAGTGCACCCATAAAGGAGAGGGAACACCCACCAGTGCACAGGAATCACGGTGCAGTGCCGCCTGGAGCCCAGGGCCAGGCAGCTCCCCTCCCACACACCTGCAAAGAATACAGCCTTCTCCTCCTGTGGGGCCTCGTATACAGCATCGATCTTTTCCGGGAGCTCAGGCCAGAATGTGGCCACCAGCAGGGGCCCCATGGGCTTGTCACGTGGTGTCACTGTTCGCCAAATGAACCTGGGTGGGGGAAGGGGACACAGGAAACCAAACCTTCAGTCACTCTGCAGTTGTAACTGCACATGCCTCTATAAGCCCTCTCAGGAACATCCCTGGATGATTCCCTGGGAGGCGGGGAGGTAAGGTCAAAGAAAGGGTGGAGAAGGACTGGAGAATGGGCAGAGCCCCCTCTGCAAGATGCCAGGGCTGAGAAGCAACCTTTTGCTCGCCCTCCTGCTCCCTCCTCCAGGAAGCCTTACCTAACTACTTCTGTCCCTTACTGTGTTCTCCCTCCTCTGAGCCTCTTAAAATCATCAACACTGAGTGCCCAGAAGAGTAGTTTGATTGTTTGTTTCTTTAAGTGTCTTATCTTTCCTGTCAGATTCAAAGCCAATTCAGGCAGAGACTGATGGCACTCAAAAGTATTTCCTGAATTGAAATGATGGATTCAGGCACTTTGGCAGGAGTAGTAAAGAGCCATCGTTTATTGAGGGCCTACTAAGTGCCAAGCACTTTATGTGGCTTGTAAAATGTCGATTTCAATGTCAATATTATAAGATAATATGCACTCCCAGTGGTCTACCCAGCATCTATTATCTTATTTCCCGATCATCCTTCCTCACAAAATTCCCTCATTTATGGCCCCTCCTTTCCTATAGGTGGACCCAATCCCCATTCTGATGAGTTTAAGCTACCGGTTCTCAAAGTGGGAGCTCCAGACCAACACCTGGAACTCATCAGAAATGCAAATTATTGGACCTGACTCAGGACCCATGAATCAGACTCTCTGGGCTTGGGGCCCAGTAATCTGTGTCTTAAGAGCCTTCCAGATGATTCTAATGCATGCCAAAGTTTGAGAACCACTGATCTAAGCCTATCGGAGCTTAGCATTCCCTGGCAATGTTATTGATGCAACAGTGGCCATATGTCCTACGTTGGCACAATAAGATTGAACACATACGCTTATAGTTCACATCTGGATATCTGTCTCTCTCTTTCTTTTCTGCTGGATGTTTGCAAGGAAGTTTATAGCCCCAGTTGCCACTGGCAGCCATTGTGTGACCCTGAGGGACCCAGTCTTAGGATGAAGACAATGCCAAGGAGAGCAGTGGACGAAGACATCATTGAATTAGTGACCCTCTTTCTGCCCCTGGAGGCAGCCCTGCCCCTGGACTTTGTACCACGTGGGAGTAATTTCTTTCCATTGTTTAAGCTGGTTTCAGCTGGGATTCTCTGTTACTTGCAGCCAAAACATCCTGATACAGGAAAGTATCACAATCCTTATTTGGCAAATGACGCTCAGAGAGGTAATGGAATTACCAGGATTCAAATCCACATCTGACTCCAAAGTCTGAGTTTAATTATCCTACGATACTGCTTTTCTTGTCCCCCACAATGCCTAGCACCAATTTCTGCATATGGTCAGAGCTTAAATTGTCTTTTTTTTTTTTTTTGCAGTATACGGGCCTCTCACTGCTGTGGCCTCTTCCGTTGCGGAGCACAGGCTCCGGATGCGCAGGCTCAGCGGCCATGGCTCACGGGCCCAGCCACTCCGCGGCATCTTCCCGGACCGGGGCACGAACCCGTGTCCCCTGCATCGGCAGGCGGACTCTCAAACACTGCGCCACCAGGGAAGCCCAGAGCTTAAATATTTACTGATTAATTCAAGGAGTCCGTTAAACACTCATCAACTTCCTTTTGAAAGAAAGTGTGATGTGTCAGGCCAGGGATGGCTCCGACCTGGGCCTAGGCACTGCGCCCTTTCCCAACTCTGTACTCAGATTCGCACGTGTGGTCAGGGCTTCTTTAGGGAGAAGTGCTCCAGACCAAGGGTGGTGCTGGGGCACGGGGCCCCTGGGCTCACCTCTTCCCCAGCCCTGTAATGGGGGCTGCAGGACAGCACTGACATCTGTTGTTACATGTCCTGGTTTGGGCATTCGTGGCCTGATGGACCTGACTTCTCGTTGCATTTTGGGTCTCATCTCACTCCGTATTCTTGCCCTCTCTCTCCCTACTGGCATCTGCCCCCGGGCACCTAGCCCAGTGCCTGGAGCAGAGGAGCCCCTTCACAAGAGTTTTTGGAACATCTTCAGCCTCACCAGGCTCTCCTGGGAAAAGCCAGGAACTTTCACATCTCTACGGCTTTGTTCTTGCAGTTCCCTCATCTCAAACACGCTCCCCCCCTGCCAGCCCCATCACGTCCATCCACATCTACTTCTCCTTTAATGTTTCCCCTTGAGCGCTGCTTCACCTGCAGAGCTCTTCCTTCACTTGGACGTGTCCACAAAGCATTTTGCTAATGTCTCTTGCAGTCACATCTCTCTCATTCTGCCATGTCAGTCCTCTATGCCTCTACTCCCTAAACCAGACTGGGGGTGCTCAAACTTTAATGTACATCAGAATCACTGGGGAAATTTTCTTTTTTTTCTTTTTTGGCTGTGCCACATGGCTTGTGAGATCTTAGTTCCCCTACCAGGGATTGAACCCAGGCCCACTGGACCGCCAGGGAATTCCCATGGGGAAATTTTCTTAAATGCAGACGCCTGGGACCCATTCCCAGAGATTCCAGTCAGAGGGCCTGAGGGTGAGGACAGAAACCCACACGTTTAACCCTCACACTCTAGGTGGTTTCTGTGTAGGAGATCCACTGACCTCTTTTTGAAGATACCGATTCAGGCATTAAGCAGCCCCTCCGCCTCTGGAACACCTTGCACCCCCAGCTCCCAAAGCCTAGCAAAGGATTTGGCACAGTAGATGGCAAGCAATTATTTGTCGATAATAACAGCTAGTATACTTGAAGGCACTTAGTCTGTGTCAGGCACTGTTTTAAGCAGTACGCTCACCTAATCCTTACAACAGCCCTGTGAGATAGGTTGGAATATTCATCCCATTTTAGAGATGAGGAAATTGAGGTTAAAAAGAGATACACAGGGCTTCCCTGGTGGCACAGTGGTTGAGAGTCCGCCTGCTGATGCAGGGGACACAGGTTCATGCCCCAGTCCGGGAAGATCCCACATGCCGCGGAGAGGCTGGGCCTGTGAGCCATGGCCGCTGAGCCTGTGTGCCCGGAGCCTGTGCTCCGCGACGGGAGAGGCCACAACAGTGAGAGGCCCGCGTACCGCAAAAAAAAAAAAAGAGATACACAATTAACTTGTCTATAATCATGCAACTGGTTAGTAGCAGGTCCAGGATTCTAACCCAGGCAATCTGGCTCCAGAACCATTCTCTCAGCTATTATGCTCTATGGATGGACAGATGGATGGATGATGAATGGCTTGATGATGGATATGGACAATGGATGACGGATGGACAGATAATGGATAGATGGATGGATGATGGACGGACAGATGCATGGATAGATGGATGGATGATGGACAGACAGATGAATGGATTGATGGATGATGAGTGGACCCTTTAATGTAGTCCTAGATTCTGCCTGCCTTTAGGATAGCTGGGTGAGTCTTAGCCCCTGATGGATTGAGTCGGGGCCTTTATTTATAGCACGAAGGACACCACTTCTTTCTACTCTGTAGTTACTTGCTCCCCATACATAGAACATTTTAGGTCAAGGCCATTCCAGGAGAAGACCTGTGGTAGACTGGATTATTGTTCCTAATTCTTCCCTCCATCCCTAGTTTAGAAGGATACATCCACGTGTGTCGTCACACAGCTATGTAGTACCATCCCCTAGAGCAGGTATTGGGCTCGGCCACGTGATTTGCTTGAGCCAGTGGAATATTCTCAAACATGCTGAGACTGAAGGCTTTACATGTGCTTGTGTGGTTTGATTTGGCCTCTTGTGCTCCTGCCATGTGCCACAAGTAGCCGCTAATCCCAGGAGAATGAGTGACACACAGAGCATACCTGAGCCCAAACTGCAGCCCGAAGCCGAGGCATCTAGTAGACCCACAGACTAGGAGAGGGCACAAGAAATGCCTGTTGTGGTAGCCACCAGGATCTATCTGACACGCAGCAAAAATGGTCTCATACAGGCCATTCTGTGAAGCCCACAGTAGGATCCTTGAGCAAGAGATGGGCACGAGAATAACAGAGAAGGGGCAGAGGGCAAGGAGGACAAGAAGCAAGATCCCACACTTACCGGTCCTTGAAGAAGAAGATCTCCCCACGGATCTGAGAGATGCCATCAAAGACGATGTCCTGTTTGCAGATCTCAGGAGTGATGGGGCCCAGTGTGGGCGTGGGGCCGGTGCCAGTGTCAATGTCAGGGGAGGCCCCTGGGGGAGGACACCTGACCTCAGACTCAGACTCTCCCCAGCTCCAGGGGTTCTCCCTACCAGGCTGAGCCCCTAGGCTGGCCCACCCAACCTGCGAAGCATCAGAAGAATAGTATTCTGGCCACGGTGTCAGCCCAGGGAAGACGGGGGACGAGGCCTGGACTTGGAGAGAGGAGACTGAACAGAAACCGGAATCCTGTGGCCCTTCGCTTTTACAAATGCTCTTCCCTGACATCCTCAGAATTAGTCCTCTCTACATCCCTAACAGGTAGGCATCATTATTACCCCCATTTTACAGATGAGGAAACTGAGGCCCAGAAAGCTTGTATATGACTTGCCCAAATATTTAAACCCAAAGCTCGTGTTAGTAAGCCCACAAGAGAGTCACGGTGGTCAGAGGGGAATACTCGTGTGTCCAGCACTGGGGGGTGTGGTACTTCCTTCACTCCTTAGGATAACCAGCCGCAGTTTAGACATGAAGAAACTGAGTCGAAAGAGGTAAAGACCGGCTCCATCTTTTGTGGCTGGTGAGTGGCAGAGGCAGCACTCGAACCCACAGCCTCTCAGTCTACTGCAGTTCTTCCCCGAGTCCAATGTTCCCCACACTTCATCACTCCAGAGCCAGTTTCATGATTTCAGCTTTGTCCAGGTACCACCCGTACTATTACATATTTACTTTTTTTTTAAAATGGGGTTACTTTGTAAACTCTGGCCTCACTGCAAGCATTAATATAAATAAAATCCCTAGTTTTAGGTCCTAGTTGTGTTGATCCTATTACACGTTAAAATAGAAGAATCGTTAGGAAGACTAGAAACTTGCACCCCCATGTCACTAAGGTCATTCCAGGCACTGGGAAACTCTACCTTGTGTTTAGCTAATTCTCCTGGATTCTAAACCTCACTTGGATGCATAAACCTGGTTGATCTTGGGCCAGAGGGTTACCTTTCTCATACCTCAGTTGACCCGCCTAGAAAATGGAGAGCGCATTTCTGCCCCGCCTGCCTCACAGCATGGCTCTGGGGAACCAAGTGGGGCACAGACACTGGTGTTATTTGGAAAGGAAAGGGCTGTCCAAGGGCCCCCTTGGAGAGTTGCTCTGACACACCCAGACCAGGTTAACACTCCTGCCCTTGTCTCCTGCAGTCCTAGACAAATGGGACCTGGATGGTTCCACTCCCTGGGCCTCCATCCCCAGTGGCATGACCTCCCCAGATCCCTGCCCCAGGAACCCCAAGCTGAGGCTTACCATAGAGCTCTTGAATGCCCTTGATGTCATCATGTGACAGGCGGAAGTTCTTGGTGTAGGTGTAAATGGGGGCCATTAGGGCTCCGGGATCCTCTGAGTGTTCCAGCCCCATTGCATGGCCAAACTCATGGGCTGCCACAAGGAACAGGCTGTACCCTGAGGCCCGCAGGGAGGGGAGGAGGGACAGCGAGACAGGGAGAAAGATGAGAGAGAAGTCAGGCCTGGCCCCGGCGATGGCGACATTTGAGGACATCCCCATAGTGGGACTGAGAGCATGGAGGTGACATGTACTGATTTTTCCTTCTCCCAAGGATTCTGGGGTTAACAGACCATGCCTATGGTTTTCAAGGAGAGTCAACCAAAGTCCGCTTGTCCCTTTCCAGGTGGGCTGCACGTGTGCTAGAAAGGGGAGCACGTAGCATCGGCAAATCCTCTATGTAGAGTCCCATTTGTTAAAGATCCTGTTTCCTGGCTCTTTGTTTCTCTATAAAGACTAAGGACAAAACCTGCTCTGTGGGTTCTCCAAAGAGGTAACCCCTGGGACCACCATTTCTGCTCCAGGGGAAGCAGTAAAAAGGTTCTCACTTGGAGTGGTTGCCCAAACTCAAGCCAGACAGTGGGCAAACCCTACTGTCACACCCTGTTGTGTATTGAATTGTGTCCCTCCAAACCCCACGTACCTGTGACTATGACCTTATTCGGTAATAGAGTCTTTGCAGATAAATTAAGATGCAAGTTAAAATGAAGCCATACTGCAGTAGGGTGGACCCTTAATCCAATGTGACCCATGTCCTTATAAGAAAAGAAGATACTTAGAGATGAACATATAAGGCCAAATAACAACAGAGGCAGAGATTGGAGGGATACAGCCTCTAGAGGGAATGTGGCCTTACCCACACCTTGATTTTAGACTTCTAGATGACTCTAGAAGTGCAAGAGAATAAATTTCTGTTGTTTGAAGCCACCTGGTTGGCGGTACTCTGTTATGGCGGCCCTAGGACAGTAATACACCGCCCCCCAAGTGCACCACACCTGCTCTGGAGCCTTAAACCACTCCAGCAGGTGGAGAATCCCACCTTTAGGTAGAGACTGCAGCAGGTAAAATCAGGATATGTCTTAGCACGGCACTTGGTGGAGGATGAGAAAAACTCCTTTGGCCAGCCTCTGTCAGCTGGCGTTCTCCAAGTTCCATCTCATTGAGAGTAAAAAGAAGAAAAGCAACTTAAAGAGAGGCTGACCTAATTCTGGCTGGCCCAGGACCAGCACTCTCACCTGGCCATCTGGGGCCTTGAACCCAATGACACTGGGGCCTGCAGCCTAGACTGGGCACAGTGCCCCCAAGGATTCTGTTCATTGCAGTGACCACACAGTACGGTCATGACCTATCTCCTGGTCACTCTCTCGCTCCAGCCTGTGAGTCCTGGAGGGCAGAGAACTGTCCCAGGTAGCTGTGTTTTCAACACCCAGCACTGACGAGGACCCCTCCATTCACAACTTGGCAAAGGATGGTGCCCGTGGGGCAGGAGGGCTGTGGACGCTTCCCCGTGCTGCATGGAGAGTGGGGAGAGCAAGGATGAGGTTCCTCCTGTTTTCCTCTCTTCTGCCCACCTGGCTCCCTGAAGGCAGCTCTCTGTTGGAGTGAGAATGCCTCGCAGGAGAATCATCTCTCTGGGGCAGGGCTCCCTGTGCCCAGCATTGAGACATTTTGGGGTTTGACAGCCCCACCTGGAGGGGTACAGATGTGGGAGGGAAAAGCAGCATCTCCTCGGGAAAGCTGGTTCCCACCCAGGAATCGGGTACTGGGATGGATGGGGTCTTATTTCGGAGGCCATGTCTCTGCCCGGAGAAACAAGGCCAAGGCAGGGACACTGTCTCCACGAGGAACGGACAGCATCTCTGCCAAGTGGGTGGGTCTGTTGCGGGCAGTGTCTCTACCAGGGTAGGTGGGTGTCTGGGGGGCAGTGTCTGTGGCTGAGGTGGGTGGGGACTCTGGAAGATTTCCAGCCCAGTCGCGGGCGGGGCGGGGTGTGCAGTGTCTTTGCCCAATGGCCAGGGCTCCTACCTTGGTCGGGGCAGAAGCCCCACTTGCGGTCATCGTCGTAGTTGGCCGTGGTCGCACACCACAACTTCCCATCGCTGCGGCCGGCGCTGGTGCAGCTCTCGTGCTTGTTGCCCAGGAAGGTGAAGGGGAAGACACAGGGGGCACCTTCCGAGTTCCCACCCACAGTGGACATGGCTGTGGGGTTAGGGACATGGGTCAGCAGGCAGCAAGGGGTCTGGGGCCACCGCCAGGGAGCAATGATATGATGCGGCCATTAACAAACCAGGCTTACTGAGTACTAGCTCAGTCCGGGGCACGTGGTCAAGTGCTTTACACACTGCTCACCTGCCTGGCCCCCTCCAACAGCCCTGTGTGGCTGGGACCCTAGGTTACCCCCCATTTCATGGATGGGGTAACTGGGGCTCAGAGAGATTAAGTAACCTGCCTGGGTACATGCTGCTAGGAAGTGGCAGAGCTGGGATGCAAACCCAGGCAGCCCGATTCCAGAGCTTTAATTAGCCTCCCCTGGATGGGACCACAGCAGCTAGAGGTAAAGGGGGCTGGGCAGAGCTGAAGGTGTCAACACGTTTCCCGAGACCGGGAGCTCCATCACACGTGGTCTCGTGGGAGACCTACCTGTGTCTCCTGCAGAGAGCAGGGACTCAGCAAATGTCTGCTGAAGGAAAGGAGGAAGAAAAGAAAGGAAGGAGTGAGGGAATCCTTATTGAAAAACAGAGACCAAAGGAGATACAGACTAAGACAAAGAAAGGCAAGCAATAGAGACATTGAGATCAGAGAGAGGGAGAGACAATTGCCAGGGAGGCTGCGAGAGTGCGGGTCGTTCAGAGGGTCCTGGGTGGACCTGACATTAGACATCACCAACCGATTCAGCTGAACTGGCTGTCGGTGCCCAGCGTCTGTCCTGATTTTGGTGTCCGTGCTGGACCAGCTGCTACACACCCTGACTAGCGCCCCCGTCCTGGGGAAAGGAGGTGGGGACAGGGCTCCCGTGGGCTTGCTATCGAAGGACAGGGAGAGGCGTGACACCTACCGGTCTCGGGGCAGAAGCCGTACTTCTTGTCGCGGTCGAAGTCCTCGGTGGTGCCACACCAGCGGTAGCCATCGGTACGGCCCTCCGTGGTGCAGCTGTCATAGGATGTACCCTGGAAGCGGAACGGGAACTTGCAGGGCTGTCCGTCGGCGTTGCCACCCATGGTGAACAGGGCTGGGGTGCAGGAGAGAGGGGGAGGGTGCAAATGTGAGGGAGACCGCCCACCTGCCCACGGGAGCATCCGCTGGGCACCTGCATGGGCGCAGAGCTGCTGCCCACCTGCCCGCTCATACCAGGGAAGTTGTAGCATTGGTAAAACGTTAATTCTGAGCTCCCAGGGTGTAATTATCCCTGCCTACACGGCCAACCCCATCCTTCCCCTGGGACATTATGGACGGCCCCTCCACACCAGCAATAAAATAGTTAACACCTGGCACACAGTGGGGCCCTCAGATCCCTGCCCCAGCCCCAGGGTCACTGTCCACTCTGCCTGGCTGTTGCCCACATCCCTGCGGATTGCTAAATATATCATCCATGGTGGGCAGGATGGCAAGAGTCTCTCCATTTGATAGATCGGGAAACTGAGGTTTGCAGAAGCTGGTTCCAGAACTGCTCATGGTCATAGAAACGGAAAAACTGGATGAGGGCTGTAACTGAAAACTACAAAGCACACTTAACCGCAATTTCTCCCTTCCTCGCTCTGTCACACACGCTTGTGCACACAGAGAAAGCTTCGCCTCCTTTCAACCCCAGGCCCTTTCCTGGATGCTGCAGTCCCTGCACGAGGGAGGAGGACAGGAGAAGGAGGGCACGACAGGGAGGTGGTGTTTTGGGGGACCTTTCAAGACACACCCCAGGCTCCCACTCTGACCTCCCCAAGACATGGGCCATGACTGGAGAGTTCAGGGCAGACAGTGGGATTGAGAGTCTGGGCTTGTCTGTCTTGGGTTCTTCCCCTGCTCCCGCGTACCCTCATCCACCCTAAAGCTACAAAATGGTGTGTCTTTGGATTTGCCAACTAGCAAAACCACAAGTGCGTAACAAGGACCATCTGTGCACTACGGTGCCAGAGGTGACTTCACCAGCCCCCGTTAACTCCGCCATGGCCAGAATTGAGCCCAGTCCATGGCGCCCCCAGCGCAGGTCTTGGGGCCCCATACCCTCACTGCTCCTGTCTCCCCAACCAGGTGGCCTTCTCCTGCAACGCCAGAAACAAGGGGATGAAAGGAGGAAGAAACACTGAGGCCAGATGCCTTGGTGACCTCAAAGTGGGAAAGGCAATTGTTAAATGTATCATCCATGGTGGGCAGGATGGTGTTAACCTCAATGGAGGCCAGTCTCCACCTCCGGCCTTCCATCAGCTGCATTTCTACCACCCAGGAAGCCCCCATCTCCTCTCAGATCCTGCCCCCAAAGGGATGGAGAGAAGCAGACGCTGGCTCAGCAGTCAGGAGGGGCTGAGTAACCGGAACCTCTGCCCCAAGACCCAAACACGTGCATGTCGTGCGTACTTGCATCTGGCTAAAGACCAAATCAATGGCTAATGTTCAGGGCAGGGAAAAACCCTTCCCTAACTTATGAATTCCAGCTGTTTCTACTTCTATTATCAAGACATTCTGTTCTAAACACAAGGGTTGACACATGGGAGGGTTAACGCCAACCAAACCCCTACCGAGAAATGCAAGATACATTAAATATTTTTGGTTTTAAATATTTCTGACTTATTGATGGTCAATGCCTTGAACTCTTACTTAATACAAAGTATTGCGTGCACTTTGGTACCAAAAGCGTAAACAGGAACACAGTTAACCAGGTCTTTGTTTTTTTCCTTCTGTCAACATGGCTGGTACTTCGGGTTCAGTTGCAATAAAGTCACAGAGATTCACAAACATGTAAAATTACAGCCAAGAAGACAGAGGCATCTATAGATCGCGGAGTCTTTATGGGATAGCGAATACTTTTAAAAAGGATTTTAAAAGGTTTTGGACTTTCTCCCCTTTTCCCCAAACTTTCTCAGCTTTCAACCTCTAGAATCATTAAACACAATGACTTGATAGAGTATGAAGTACGTATGCTGTCCTTTTATGATTTCTGATTATGAAGTGTGTCAAGGATAGATAGATGAAAAAGGATTGAGTGTGTATGTCAACACCCTCACCTTTTAAAAAACTTTTCCCTCTACGTTGCTTCAAAATATCTGAAGCTTATGCCTGAAGCACTGACAAAAAGGCACACACAAATACTGCGTCAAACCTAATGTCTTTGCCAAGACACAGAGATGCAGCCACAAGCAAAGACAGATGGAGACCAAGAAAGGCAGACGCAACAGCTCCCAGACACTCCCCCACCCCCACACACATACTCAGAGTCCAAATCAGAACCAGAAGTGATGGCTGAAATTCCCCAGGTTGGCGTCCCCAAGCCAGGCTGGGTACCAGGCCTTGGTGTCTGAGTCTTGCTTCCCAATCCCACTGCTAGGCTTCTCATCTACCCCCAAGCCTCTCCTCATGCCCTTGAACCCCCAATCCTGCTGGAGGGTAGAGAGTGGTTCTCTAGAGATCCGCTGGGCATTTTAATCGTTCTAAGTTCCTCTAATGCATGTTAGAAAAAAATAATTAGCGCGTCAGACTGGTGAGTTCAAAAATATTATTACTAATGATAAAACTTAAAGAAAAAAAGGAATTGATTTAATGAAAGTATTAACTGAATAACGGAACAGACGAGAGGGGCACAGTGATGGCTCAGATCAGGACACGGGGCCTGAAGAAGGGGACACTGGTTCCCTGGCAGTGCCAGGCCTGGGGAGTGTGGAGGCCGGGAAGGTGGAAGCCTGGGGCCCGGAGGACACTCACCTTCATGGGGGCAGAAGCCGTACTTGCCGTCCTTGTCGAAGTTGTAGGTGGTGGAACACCAGAGGAAGCCGTCGCTGCGGCCCGTGTCCGTGCAGCTGGTGTACTCCTTGCCGTTGAACAGGAAGGGGAACTTGCAGTACTCCCCGTCGGCGTTCCCGTACTTCACGCGGACCACTGAGGGGCCACACAGGGTGGAGGGTGAACCTCTCCAGGCCTTTCTTTAGAGACCAGGATTGTGACTCACCAGGGTGTGTGACCTCCCTCCCCCTCCCATCTGAGCAGATGGAGGGGTCTGCGGTTGCCAGGGAAGCCAAAGTTCTTGTTGCTAGGTGACAGGGAGGCATGCAGAGGACCGGCGAGGAGGCTTGGGCACGTGGATGGTCACTTTCTTACCTTGCCCTTCTCCCAGGGTCCACAGCTCATCGTCATCAAAGTGAGAGTCTCCCCCAACGCCAGGGCCTGGGGCGAAGGCGTGAGCCAGAAGCCCGTCTTTGCCGTCAAAAGGGTACCCATCTCCATGCTCTGAAACACACTGGATCTCAGCTTCTAGCTACCCCGCTGGGCACTGAAACCCAAGCACATGCCATCCATGGTTGGGGCCCTTTAGCCCACCTAGCATGTGTCCCCTTCCCTTGTCCTGTTGGGTTATCCAGGACTGGGGACACTCTAGTGAGTCTAGAGTATTGCCTACTTGACTGTCACCATCCTATGGTCTACACTACTCCCTCAAGTCTACACAGCCTTCAGAATCCCTGCCACCAACCTTCACTGTCTACACTGCCAATGCCACTACAGCTATCCACATACCTACACTACCATACCAGTCTCCTCACCACCCACCCTCCTTGTCCACAGTGTCTATACCACCTACCCTCAATCCACACTGCTCTCTCTTAGCCATATCACCTCCCTTCACGTCACACTACCTCGTGGCCACAACACTAACCCTCACTACCGCTTTGCCGCCCAGGGCCACATGCCTACACTGTCTCCTGTGCCTGTGCCACTTACCCTCATCACATACCACTCACAATGTCTACACTGCCTACCTTCGTGTCTACACTACTGTCAGTGTTCCTATCCCAACACACATGGCGCCCTGGACCCTGGGTTCTATTCCACTTACTCTCATGTCTACACTGGTCCATCTGCCCCACTCCCATATCTCGAGTTCCTCGACGTCTTTGAGTGTCGTCCGACAGAACTTCCTGCCACGATGGGAATGTTCCTTGCCCAACTTAATAGTCTGATGTATCTACGGAGCACTTGAAATCTGACTAGTGTGATGGAGAAACTGAATTTCAAATTTTATTTAATTTTAACTAATTTAAAAGTAAGTAGCCCTATGGATCCAGGGGCTACCACGCTGGACAGGAGATGGGGAGCCATATGTTTTCAGGTTCACACCGCCTCCAAGGAGTCACGTCACTGCCTTCCCATCAACGCGGCTCTCCAGCGTCTGCATCTTCTGCCCTCCTAGCTAAGCTGGAAAGGAGTCCCCTGTGGCTCTCTGATGTCTGGATCGCCCCCCTTGTCTCTGCACTGAGCCCCCTGCTGGCCCCTCTTCTGCCTACCCCAGCGGCCAAAGTTGATCATGATGTCAGCTTCTCCATCATGGGTCCGAGAAAACCGCAGTGGAGTCACGTCACTCCAGACTCGGAAGGCACGAGCGAAGGCATTGTCCACTGTCTCGGGGTCCAGATCAGGGGTGTAGCCAATGATCCTGGGGGTGGCAGAAGTGCACGTGAGTGTGTATGGGTGTGCAAAGGAACGTGAGCGTACCTACGCATGTGAGTGTGTGTGCAAGGGTGTGTGTGTGTATGCAAGTGTGTGCATACATGGGAGGGGTGTGCGAGTCTGTGTGCACGAGCGTGTGCATGCGAGTGTGGATACACAGGCAGACAATGTGTGTGCATGCTGAGTAGAGCTCCCTGGGAGAAGAGCCCGCCCAGAGTGCCTTGAGGTCCGGCGGTGCCTCAGATCAGCCTGTATGTTCAGGCCCTGCCTCAGGCGTCTCTCCCCTCCCTCTGGCCGAGGGAGAAGGATGGGGGTGTAAATAGTGCATTATGGATCACAGCACAGAGATCTCATCCTTGGAGTCCAACACGAGCCGTACGGAACAGAGCCCGCAGCCCAATTAACAACCAATTATAACAACTCTATAATACAATAAAAAACCCAATTAGCAACCAATCATCAAGTTCCCTTTACCCGCCCCAATGACCTCATCTGATAATAATAGTGACTAGCATTTATTACACTCTTACTACATGCTGGACACTGAAAGCCCTTTATACATATGATCCAGTTCCCAAGCCGTAAGTAAGGCTTCGTTTTAACCCCATTTGGCGGATTGGAAAACCAAGGCTCAGAGCGCTGAAAAGGAAGGAGTCCAATGCCGCACAGCCAGTAAGCGTCAGATTCAAGTCCTGGTCTGTCTTATTCCAGGTCCTAAGAATTCTGCATGCAAGCTCCTTAAGAGGCCAAGTCCTCCCAAGATAGCTCCCGGGTCCCCGGAGTGGGGCAATGCCCAATGAGACGCGGTGTCCCTTGGCCCAGGGCCCTGCCTCCCGCAGCCCTGCCCCGGCACCTGTAGGTGATCTGGTTCTTGTCCCACTTGGGCTTGCGGGGGAAGAAGTTGTAGTTGGCCACGTCGGGGTTACCGCAGCGCGGCTTCCGCATGGTCTCGATGGTGCTCTGGTCCAGTTCACCTGTCTGGGGTAGCCCGAAGAACTTCTGCATCTTCTTCAGCGTGTCCTTCAGCACAAACAGGTTACAACTCTCCTTGGGGCAGCCATAGAAGGTGTTCAGGTATTGCTGGAAGAAGTAAGCACCCCGGCACAGGCCGCCACGTTAGGATGGCATAGTACTGATCAAAGGAGTCAGGGGCCCAAGGGCACTGGGTGGAGTCCCAGGTTCCCAAACCAGCTCTGTCACCCACTAGCTGAGTGACATAAAAGCTGTAGAGAGCACGGCCTGGGAGCACATGTTGAGTGCTTACAATGGGCCCAGGCACTAATGTCAGCTTGTGTTAACTCACTGAATGCTCACAGCAACTCTATCATGTAGACAGTCCATCATACAGGAGGAAACTAAAGCACAGAGAGGTTAAGAAACTTGCCTAAGATCACACAGCTCACAAATGGCAGAACTGAATTTGGACCCAAGCAAACTGGCTCCAGAGGCCAGGCTTAGACCTGTACCTCTCTACCACCCCTCTATACCTCCATCATCTCTTTTAATCCACCAAACTGCTGATGACATAGGGATTACTTTCCTCACTTTTCTTTAAAGAGATTCAAGGGCTATGTGCCTGAGTTCCAGCAGCAGTCAGTCCTGGGTTCAAATCCTGAATCTGCCAATTTCCCAGAAGAAAACAGTCCTGTCCTTCAGGTCCTGTGCAGCGGGCTCTGCCCAAACGGAGGCCAAAACCAAACAGGCCCCTGCAGGGCATCGGGGACCAATCAGCTCACTTATTTGTTGAACAAATACTTTTTGACACGTACCAGGTGCCAAGCCTGGTGCTAGTGCTGGGGGTCAAGTGGTGAGCACGACAGATGTTTCTAGTCTCTAGGGTTCAAATCCCAGTGTGGGGAGGCTGATGGACCACAAATAAGTGACAAATTAAATATGTGATAGGAATGGTGGGAGAAGCCAGGAGATCTCATTACTGGGGCCCTAACCTTGTTTGAGAGGGTAGTTAGGAAAGAAGAAATAAAGGGTATAATAATAATAATGATAATAACAATATAATGACTAATACTTATTGAGCACTTACCATGTCCCAGGTACCCTTCAAAGTGTCTAAGATTACCTCTCCTCGAACCCCAAGACAGGTACCATTATTACCCTCAGTTTGCGGAAGCAGTTGAGAGAAGTTAAGTCACTTTTCCAAGATTTACTAGGCCAGTTGATTCGTGCACCCCCAGATTTGAGGCCAGGCAGACTAAGTTCAAAGCCTGGCTTCTCAAGCCCCGGTCCCCACTGCATTGCTTCTGGGCAACGTGGACTTCCATATGCTGTATAAAGCATGGGGACCCACGTAGCTTTGTCAGTGCTCCAAAGCTCCACCCTCCCCCTCAGCCATAGCCCCCCCATTATGCAGACGACCTCCAGACCCTTGAGAAAAATAGCCCCCTAAAAATGTAAGGTCTCCCAACCCATTTGTCCAGAGAAGGCAGAGACCTAGATGCTGGAAAGGGGGCAGGGGTGGTGTCACATCCAGAGAAGGGGCCCCCTAGGTGACCAGGGGTCATGAAGATCCTGTCCTGGGCAGTTTGGGGACCACGCTGAAGGAGAATAGGGGCTTTCTAAGGTGGCTGAAGCAATACGTGGCAGATGTCTTGTGTGCTGGAAAGAGCATCTTGAGGGGTCCCCAGCCCGAGGCGCTTACAGGGTGAGGGGGAGTGTCCTTCAGCTGCCCGCATCTCTGCTTGTGCAATGTGGTGGCCTGGATGCCCCTCTGGCCAGGCGCGCGCGCCCCCGACCGCGCGCGCTCGCAAAACAACATCTGAGCCGTAGCTCGGAGCCCCGCCAGGAGGGAGGGCTCCCTGGCCGCTCTCCGACCCCAGCCGGCCTCAGTCCGCCCCCGCCCCACGCGCCAGGGCCCTCGTGCCGCCCCTCCCTCCGCCCTGCCGGCCAATTCTCTCCTTCTGTCCTCCGACCCCTCTGGAGAAGTTCGAGGAAACTTTCTGAGGTCCGATCCTTGACCCTCCTTGACCAACTTGCTCATTGAGCCACTGGAAAAAGCGCTGTCCTCTTCCCTCCTGCCCCCAATACTTGCCAAAAGGTCCCGGGGAGCGGTTTGTCCAAGGCCCCTCTCCAGATGTGTGCCAAAGGTTCCCAGACGTTTGCCAAAGTTCCGCTTTGCCCAGAGCTCCCACCCTCACGCGTGCAAAAACTTATCCAAATTGTGTGCCAAAGGCCCCTCTTCTCTAAGTCCCACAGGGGTTTAAAGGATCCTCCACCGTTTGCAAGAGACCCCTTTAGGCTTTTTGCCAAAGGCCTATCAGGACGCTGGCCAACGGCCTCGTTAGCCAACCCCCCAGATGTGTCCAAGAGATGTATACAAAGCCGCCCCCCTTTGCCAAATCCCGGATACTAGACAATGTCCTTACTATTTGCAAAGGGGGCCCATTCCAGCGGTTTGCCAAAGCACCCCCCGCGCCCCACGCTGTGTCCCGAAAGTTGCCAAATTGGGCTTCTCTTACCACAACTCCCCACCCCCTCCTCCTGCGAACCAGACCACCCCATGCTGTTTGCTGAAGCCCCTCCCCCACGCTGTGTGCCCTCCGTGGCGATGGGGGAGGGGTGGCCCTTCCTCTACCTCCGAAGTTTGTCTAAACTCGGTTGGATGAGGCTCGCTTCGGAACTCACCACAGCCAACTCTTTGTCCGTTTTGGGGGCGACATCTCCAGGAAACTTGATGATGGGCGACGGCGCGGCGGTGGCGCGGCCCAACAGGCAGCCCAGGACGCAGAGCGCCCGTAGGGGTCCGGCCAGCGGGCCCCGAGCCACTCGCGCCTCGGTCATTGCGCTCCCGGGCCCCGCGCGTCGCCCGGGGGGTGGCTGGCTCGGTGCGTGTGGCCGCGTCGCCGCCTGGCTGGCGCCTGCTCCCCCGCGCAGCGCTGCGCCCCCAGGGGCTGTTCGACTCGGTCTCCTCGGCTTTGCCCGGCTCAGCGGCGCATGGTCCGGCCCCCAGCCCTCGCCGCCGCCGCCAGCTCTCGCCGGTCCTGGCAAAGCCTTTGTATATTTAAAGCCCCAGATGCGTAGCTCCAGCCACCGCCGGAGGAAGTCTGGATGCAGCGGAAACAAGGGAGGGCAGCCGCCAGATGTGGCCGGCTGGGCTGGGAGGGCGCTGGCAGTGCGGCGCCGGGTGGAGGGGGAGCGCTCAGGCCCGCCCCTCTCCGCCCCATTCTCCCTCTCGCCCTCCTCCTCTTTTCTCCTTTCTTTTCCTTTCTCCGCCTCTTTTCCCCTCAGCCAGAGCTTTGGGCCTCTTCGAGAACCATCAGTGCGGCGACCTTCCAACCTTTACTCCCCAGTCCGGGCGCAAAACCTATGGAACCTCTGCTGGGAAACATCTGGCGCGACCACTCTAGACACTTGAAGTCCTGAGGCTGGAGAGCAGCGGTTCTTGAAGGGACACACGGCGTGGGGCCGGACGGCCTGCACTCCCAGGGGTGTAGGTCAGAGATGGGGAGGAAGGGTCAGGAACAGATGATCAGCTGCACCTGTAGGTCGTCAGAGAAAGATATTTTAGATGATTAGAGATGGAGACAGAGAGATGAGAGAGATAGGCAGAAATGGAAAGAGATACAGAGATGGAAACAAAGTGAAGGCCCCTCCTTCCTCATCTCCCTCCTCCCTCCCTCTCCCCTCCTTCCTTCCTTCCTTCCTTCCTCCCTTCTCCTTCCCCTCTTCTTCCTTCTATGACTATTTAAGCATTTACTTGGCCTCAGGCATAATGCTAGGTGCTAGATAAACACTTGGAAACCCAGCAGTCCTGGTCTCTGTCCCTGAGGAATGTCCCCTTCCTCCCTCAGGAAGGAGAATTCATTAGGTGCTAAGCTGTGATGGGGAACTCCAGCAGGTGTGGGAACACCTGACCTCAGTCCCTAAACTAGTATAGGTGGTCAGGGAAGGCTCCCTGGAAGAAGGGACTTCTGGGCTGACACCTGAAGAGCTACAAGACATGAGAGTATTGGGGTGGGGGGAGGGATGTGGAAGGCACGGTCTAAGGAACAACATTTACAAAGGTCCAGAGATGAAGGACAGCAAGAGGCACTGGAGAAGGACGTTCCCTCTATCTGAAAACTGGCGGGGAGGGAGGAGGGTGAGGAGATGGGACTGGGGGTCAGCAGGGACCAATTTGAGGAGAAGAGTCATGGGCTGAAAGGGTCAGCAACAAGCTGCCTGCGAGGACCTTGGAAGTCAGGGTGATGAATCTGGTCTGTATCGTAAGAACCAGGAAAGCTTCTGCAGCTTGGGTGTCAGTGGGTTTCAGAGAAGTACAGGCTTGCCTCGCAGGCATGTGCTGCTGGCTGGCCAGGAGTCCACCTGAAAGGCACCCCTTGGGAGGGACTTCGCTCCACAGCAGGAGCCCGGCCCAGCATCCTGACCCAGGGAGAAGCCTTGGCTATTTGGGGGAGGGTGAGTCTGAGGTCAGTGGGAGAGGGGGTTGCCTCCTGGCTAGGCCCCATTTGGCTCAGGTCCACATCCTCTGGATAACCAGAGAGCCAAGTTGGAGAGCAGAGAGCTAGGAGTGAAAATGGAAAAAGTTGTCTCACTGAAGCAGGGCTTACAAACTCGTGGCCTGTGGGCTGAATCCTGCCTGAACAGCACTTTGAAACTTGGGACACTTCATCTAAAAATCTGACTTTCTGGTTTGCTTTCAGAAATCCCCCCAAATCTGGCAATACTGGGTGCCGATGTCCACATGGCAACAATTAGCTGAGGCATGTACTTTGGTTTGCCACAGTCCCCACCATTCTCTATTGCCTTGCGTGTGACTCAGCTCAGTTTTGCTCATTTACATCACTTGTCCCATTTGAGGTTTAACATTTTCCCGAAAACCTTTGTAAGACATTGGGCACTTCTTGCACAGGGCAGCTGTGACTGTGCCTCTTCACAGTCTGTGTGGTTTTGGCATTCCAAGGGCATTGGTGCCCAGGGTAGGTGCTTGATGCCCATTTAGAGATGGTGACAGCTGCAGAAGCAGGTGTCCATTGTACCCAGCAGAGCAGTGGCAGTGCCCAGTAGTGACTAAGGCCCAGGGGACCAGGAGATCATAGGCAGTATCTAGTGGAAATGAACTTGTCGGCGAGTGCATGCGATACACTCCAGGACCCCTGTGTATCCCTTTAGCTCTCTCTGCCTTGGCAACCTGCCACGGTCACCCTGGGAGCCATGGTAACCCCGGGAGCCCCATGGTGATGTGGCAGAACCACAAAATGAAAGCAGCCAGTCCCACTGTAGACTTGGTAAGTGGAAAAAGAAACTTTGACATAATACTATAAACCACTGACATCTGGGGATAGAGTTGGTACTGCAGAATCTTTCAGCCAATACTAATACAGGTAAAAATTGCAGGCCCTCCCAAAAGGTATGTTCTACTCCTAATCGCCAGTACCTGTAAATGTGCCCTCATTTGGAAATAGAGTCTTTGCAGATATCACCAAGTTAAGATGAGGTCATACTGGATTAGGGTGGGTCCTAATCCAATGACTGGTGTCCTTATAAGAGAAGAAATTTGCACACACATGTGACCATGGAGGCAGAGTTTGAAGTGACACAGCTGCAAGACAAGGAATCCCAAGGACTGAAAGGAGCCCCAGAAGTTGGGAGAGACGAGGAAGCATTTTTCTCTAGAGCCTTTGGAGAGAACATGGGTCTGACAACACCTTGATTTTGGACTTCTAGCCTCCAGAATTATGATAGAATAAATTTCTGATGTTTTAAACCACCCGGTTTGTGCTGCTTGGTTACAGCAGCCCTAAGACGTTAATACAGGCTTCAATTAAGTGACACCAGGATATGGATCAGTTTCTGCCATGCATTCATTTATTCATTCATTCATTCAGGAAAACTTTAATGCACACTGTTCCAGGTGCTGGGGTACAGCAGCATCAAGATAAAATTTGTATTGATGAAGAGGGAAAACAAGGATGGGAGATACCAAACAGGAGAAGACTGGGCCCTGGGGGAGGTAGTGGCCATCTGTTGTTTATTGCTTCCCAAGATCCTGTCCTCCTCCTTTTGGTAGCGGCCCCTTAATTTTCCTTTGAGGAAACCTCCTCTAAGCAATTCTTGGTCTATGAGGTTCAGTGGATGTGACCTACCTCCTGGATCGTGGGTCCATGTGACCCAGGCCTGGCTAAAAAGCAGATCCAATGTCACTGGCTAGAGGCTGGTCCAGAAGGAGGCTTATGAGTCCATTGGAGCCCATGAAAAGTAATTCTGGGACATTCACTGGAGGTATTTGGGATGTAGCCTACACTTTCAGCTATAAATGGTATGATGCAGTGGTGGAGGAGCCCTTAAGGACAGAGGCTTCCTAAGATTGAAACTACACCAAAGAGAACAGAAATGGTGATGCTGAGCTCCTGCTGGCATCGGCTGAACTCCTGGATCCAGCCCTGCCTGCAGCCAACGTATCCTGAGCTTTTTAGTTGGTGAGTCAATATAGCCTCTCCTCCTAACTTTGTATGCGGTTTGTTTGTTTTTTGCTTAAGTCTGTTTGAGTTGAGTTTCTGTTGCTTGCAACCTGAGATTCCTGACCAATACAGTGAAAGACTTAGCTGAGAAATCAGCACCAGTCAGACCCTCTGCCTGAGGTCACAGCCCTCCCTCCTTTTGTCTCTGTCTCTGGTCCAGGGACATCTGAGAAGCAGTCCTGGGGGTACAGGAGTGTGCCAACACACTCCATCCTAGAGGAGCATAGCAGGACCTTCTCTGGGGCCAGGGAACCCCAGGTACCTTTTGGTTTCCTGCTGGGACCCCAACGCTAGGCCCAGGCCTATAGATTCCAAGCCATGTCCTCTCCATACAGTCAGGAGCCCAGGAGGGAGCAGATGGCACTCTTGGAGGAGGCTAATTCCAGGAGTGCTTAGTGAGGAAGGGATTAAATACAAAGTGTGCGGGTGGAAGGTAGGGGGGACTAATGGGCCAGAAGCAGGACCGTGATCATCTGGCCCAGAAGGTTGACCGGAGGGCGCAGTTATGGGAGAGCAGGTGCCTTTAACGAAACGACAGCCCAAAAAACCTCCTGCCGAGGGATCCAGGAATAAACACACTCCTTTGTTCTCTTCCTTCCCTCCCTCCTTTGCGGGGCTCCCCAGGGTGGGAGGAGCGGGCCCCAGCAGTCCAAGGGGGAGGGAGGTGGAGTGCCACCTGGAGGAGCAAATGGAAATTGACCAGCACGCCCACCATCTCCCTCCTGCACTTTTTATCTGCAGCTAAGCTGGCTTTCTCTCTGTTCCTGAAAGATGGCAACCCTCTTGTGACAGCCATAGATCTTCTTTCAAGGAAGAACATGCTGTTCAGTGGCAAAGAGTGCAGTGAGCTGACTGCCTACAGCTGTAGGAATCAGTCCGAGCTTTTGAGCCTACACCGTGCGCTCGTTTGGCCAAAGCCCCAGACGATGACTGAGCACATAGGGTACCAGGGCTCCAGAGCTCCCCTCTGGGGCCACTTGATCTTTTTGGAGGAGCTGTCTTGGAGGCTGAGACTCTCTGCCCCATCCTGCTTCCCACTCTTTTTCTTTCTCCGGTCTTACCCTCCAAAACTCCTTGAACTCCTGACCCCATCCCAGAATGTACTTCCTGGAGGGCCCAACTGACATGCCTGTCCTCTTGGCCTGCAAGTCTTCTCATCTGTTAGGTCTCAGCTCAGATGCTGCCTCCCCAGGGAAGCCTTCCTTGACTGACCATCCACAGAAAGGATCCACCCCCTATGTTTTTTCCTTCCAAGCAGCTACAACTGTCTTGAAACAATCTTGTTAACTTTAATTTCTTGTTTGATTATTGACTCCTGTACTAGAATGTCAGCTGTGGCCCTAGTACCTGGAACAGGGTTTGCATATAGAAGGTATTGAATTAATACTTGTCAAATAAATGGTTGAATACGTTAATGAATCACCCCTAGATGTGGGAGATGGAAGGGCAGGCCCAGTGAGCAGAGGTGGGAATGGTGTGGTGGTCCCCAAGTAGAAAGAAAGGCCGAATGAGTCATTTTGGATGACTCAAAACTCTGGGGCTTCTCTTGTGTTATAAAGACACAGGTGGCCATCCTAAGTCTTCCCTTATCTGCCATGTGGAGGTCAGGTGAGAACAGATTGCTTTAGGTTTTGGAGAGCCGCAGGGCAGAGTTGTCAATTTGTAACCAACAGCAGGAGAAACTCAGGGTAGATGTCAGGTAGACTTCCCAACAGTGAAGAGAAGGAATGAGGCCTTAAAGTGTTCATAAGTTAGGCTGAGACAACGGCTTCCCTAAGGGACCTCGGAGAGACAGAGGACAGGTGAAACCGTGTTTGGCCTAACCTAGACTAGTTGAGTGGACACAAAGACCTGCAGACAGCAAAACGATCTTGACTAGGCTGGGAAAGACAAGTGGGCCATCAATTCCGTCCTTGTCATCCCCACCTTGCCCATCGGCCCTCCATTCCCTCGCTACCATGCCCACACGGGGTCTCTGAGTCCCCGGGTCACTGTCTCCCCTGGGGCTCTGCCCCTGCCCACTCCTCCTGCCTTTGCTCTTGTCTAGATGCGTGGCTTCTGGCCATGATCATCAGGACAGAATGTAGTATTGGCGCAGCCCTTGTTTCTGCCTGCTTGGCCCCCATTCTCCTTTCTTGTGCACAGCACACTGGGTTCTCCTTGGGAAACCATACCTTCCTCCCACGTGGCCCAGGCCTGGCCAGTTGGAGTATCCAGCCCTTGGGGCACAGGAGCCACTTGCCGGCTTCTATCTGGAGGGTAAATCCGGCCTCACAGTGGGGGCAGAAGAAGAAGACACAGACTGGGGGGCACTACTTTAGACCCTGGATCCAGCTTTACCTGAAATCATCTCGCCTTGGATTTCTCAGTCTGAGGAACCCTTTTAGACTTCATCTGATTTGGGTAGCATTTCCGTTATTTGTACCTGAAAGTATGCAGGGGAATCCCCATGATACCTGGGAAGGCTCACCACTGAGGTGCTTCTGCTGGCAGGATGCAGCCCCAGGGTAAGTGTGTCCAGTGGATGAGACTGTGATGATATCGATTTGTCTGTCTGTCTGCACATCGCTAAGCCAGGCAGAGAACCCCCCTTCCTCAGCTCCTGGGGGTCCGTCTTCCCGTGCAGGCGCCATGCGGTGGAAGAGATGGCAGAGTGCAGATCTGCCCCGTGGGCTCCAGGGCATCTGCGAGGAAGGGTCTACATTCCCACCGCTGCTTGAATGGCCCTGAGAAGCGTGGGTTACAGGTAGGTAGATGGAAACCAGGCAGTGAGCTCCCTGTACTTGTACTTGGACATGTTCAAACAGGCTGCCCCTGCCCGCCCCCGCCCCCACCCCATTCAGGGAGGCTGCAGAGAGGAGTCCCGAGTGATACCCTGCCGTGGACGCAGTGGTGTCGACATATTTGAGCAGCCCATTCATTTGTCATCAGCAGCCTTTACAGGCTGCCTTTCTGTAGGGTGGGAGGCCACGGGTGGTCCGGGGAAGGGGAGGCCCAAATCGGAGCATAGTCTGCGGTTATGGGGCTTGCCCGAGCACTCAGGGCACCCCAGATGACAGGCAGGTATAGTAGGGGGGAAAAAAGAGAAAAGGAAGTAAGAGGCTGTCAACTAAAGAAAAGACTAACGAGCATGTGAGATCTGCACGGATCCTTGAGAAGGTCTGATTTCACCTTTCAGTTTAATGCAAGTCACCACTGGAAGGAAACCTGAGTGCTGACTGCACGTCAGGCACTGGGCCAGGTCTTTTATGGACGTTGAATTCCCACAGTGCTCTTTTGACGCAGGTCATATGGTTAGCATCTCCGATTTACAGTTGAAGAAATGAGGCAGAGAGAGGAGGACTTTGCTAAGGTTCTTGCATGCAGCGTCAGCACCAGGATATCCCTCGGGGCTCTCTGACACCAGGGTCCCCGCACCCAACCACCACACTACATGGACACCCTGGAGAGATGGGGGAAACGGAGGCACATGGGAAGACTTGCCCAGGCCACACAAGGGAAAGAAAACGAGCCACCCCCAGGGGCTCAATTTGTTCCAAGGACTGAGAGAGGCAGGCACCTTCACACAGGTCACTGTACTCCGTCCTCCCAATGAACTTGTGACTAGGCTACGAATATGAGGGGAAAATGAGCCCAGAGAAGGCAAGTAGCTTGACCAAGGACACACAGCATATAACGCTGGAACCTGAGTCTAAAGAGTCTTTCCCCCGTAGCAGCTGCTACTCCCCCACCTGCTGGGTCCTGTCAGCCCAGCACCCCAACCCCACTGTCTTCCACCTCCTTCAGCACCCCTGCAGCCAAACCTCCCCCTGCCCTCTGCTGCCCTCAGCTCACCAGTTTCACCCTTGCTCACGGGTGTTCTCCAAATGTCCTCCCTCCATGACTCTACCCTACTTGTAAAGCCAGTTCGAAACTCACCCCCAGGGAGCCCTTGATTCAGAGCCCTTGTTCCGTAACTACAGTCAAGTGCTGACTATGACTTACTGACCCTGTGACTCCAGATGCCTTCACCTCATGGAGGAGCTCTCTCTTTTTTGTCCAATAGTCATTATAATCATCTCTCAGGGCTGAGTATAGAATATGTTAGTGTTTATGAAATACTTAACACAGAGTCTGGGGAATTCCCTGGCGGTCCAGTTAGGACTCTGTCTTTCCACCGCAGGGGGCAAGGGTTCGATCCCTGATCAGGGAACTAAGATCCTGCATGCTGCACAGCCAAAAAAAAAAAAAAAAAATAATATAAAATCACCAAAAAAAAAAAAAAAAAAGTATATACAAAAAGAACATTAAAATAAAAGTGTCTGGCATGCGTGCAGTAGGCACTTAATAATTGATCACTGTAATGACTGTGCTCCCCACAGGGCTCATCAAGCAGGCCTCTGTGTGTGTGTGTGTAGGTGGGGTGGGGAGGGTGTCAGCTCAAGCGATCAAAAGTCTTTGTTGAGCACCTACTGAATGCAAGGCCTTTACACTGGGACAAGTGCCAAGACGGGCAGACGGGGTTCTGATGGAACAGGCGGGGTTGGATGTTCATAACCCTGAAATAGAACTAGGTCTCCCCTGACCCCAGATCTCCATCTTGGGGCTATAACCCACCTCAGCAGGGAAGTTTGTACCTCTCAAACCACTGGTATAGTGAGGCCAGGTTATCCTGCACCCAACCCGGCACCGTGGAGGAGCGGCTCCTTCTGCAGACGGGCTGCGCCATCTGGTGGCCACTCTTGGTGAAGCAGCCTCAGGGCGCGGAGCCCGCTGGGTTAGACCGTTATTTAGGCTTGTGGCTCTATCTAGTGGCATTAGTGAGCAATCACACTCAATCAGCTTCAACCTCAGAAATCACCCGAGGAGGTTCGATAAACACTCCAGGACTCCACTTAAGAACTAATGAGCCAGATTTGGGGGGCGTGATTCTGAACGCAAGGAAAGTTTACGTTTGAGAAGCAGGACTGTAAAGGGACTTCTACCAATGTATTTGTACCTGCTCCCCGCCTGTTCAGTAATAAAATCATCAACCCACTTCATATATGAGATTGTCATTTTCGCATTTAAAGGGGAGGAAACCGAGGTCCACAAAGTGGCAGTCACTCACCCGTGACCACACAGAGAGCCAGCAGACATCTCCCCTCCCAGCTCTAGGGCAGGAAGGAAGCATGTTTGCCATCAGGAGACCTGGCATCTGTTACCTGCTATTTGCAAATAAATGAAGGGCTCTGCCAAGGTGAGCTAGATCACTGTGGCAGGATCTCCCGGCCGCTGGTCTTATGATGCTGCCATTTGTTTGTCTGTTGGATTATTACTATAACTATCTTCCTTGCCTCTTCTTAATCCTGGCTGGCATGAGGGTGGGATGGGACACTGATCTGTCAGGGATAAGGACACAGAAGGTCTAGAATAGTAAGAACTTGCATTACGATAATGTCAGGCTCTGCCCTAAGCACCTTCTATGTATTAGTTCATCTGATCCTACAAACATGCCCCTGAGAATATATTATTATGATGAGATATCCCTTTGCACAGAGGAAACTGAGGTACAGTTAGTGAGCAGTGCCCCAGGCAATCTGCTCTGGGCCCATGCTTTTAGCCAGGGGCCATCCAGTGCCCCAAAGCAGGTAAGGTTTGGCTTCTGCATTTTTGAGGACATCAACATCTTCTCTCTGATCATCCTTGGCCAAGCAACCTTCTCTGTCTGGGTCTCTTTGTCCTTATTTGTTTGTTTCCCTGGTAAATGTTTATTAAAGCCTTGCACTGGGCACTGGATATACAGCAGTGATTAACTACGGTCATTGCTCTCATGGTGCTTATATTCTGGTGGCAGGATATGGGGCGGGACAGACAATACAAAGCAGACAAATTAATAAACTAATAAACAAAGTAATGTTCTATAGTTGGAAGACCTGTGAAGATGGGATTGTAACAGGGAAGAGCAAAATCTGACTCCATGTTGGCTCTGTTTCTTTTAATTTAACCTTTGCTTTTCGTTGTTTTTGTTATTATAATCACTAAAAGGATGCTGTCTATAGCTGTAAACATACATGATGGCCTGCCACAGGGATCCCTGCCCACCTGTGAATGGCTGCAGAAAAGAAGAAGTTAATACATCCCCTCCCTGATGTGGGCCAAGCGAGGAGATATCTTGCAAGACTAATGGCCATTTTACTTTACTTCCTCACCTCCTCCCCCTCTCTGTTCTATAAGAGAAACTGGCATCCAGACCCCTGATAAGATGATTTTGGGGGACACTAGGACTCGGTCTGCCAGCTTTCCAAATAAAGTAATTATTCCTTGTCTCAACACCTTGTCTCCCGATTTATTGGCCTGTTGTGTGGTGAGCAGAGTGAGCTTGGACTCGGTAACAGGATCAAGATGATCTGATGGAGAAAACTTGAGAATGGGTGGTCAGGAAGGGCCTTTCGGAGAAGCTGATGTGAGACCTGAGTCCTGAAGGAAGAAAGGGAACCAGACATGTGCAGAACCAGGGGCAGGATGTTCAAGGCAGAGAAGATGGCAGGTGCAAAGGCCCTGTGGTGGGAGCAGAGTGAAGGACACACGAGACATTCATGGGTTTGGTCTGCAAACATCTGCCCATCCCCTTTTTGGGGATACTTCTCTCCTTCCACTGAGGACAGTGTTGCTGGGGAAATTCTCTCTTGCTGGGAAAACAGACTGGGGTACCTGCCTTCCCTCTTCAGAAGTCACATGGGTCCTTGGTGCCTTCTTGGGCCAGGCTCCTTCCTCTGGGTACACTTCCTCTGTTACAAGCAGGGGTGGGCTTGTGATCTGGGCTCAGCCAATGGGACACTCAGGGAGTCTTAAATGACATAAATATAAACAGAACACTGGGAGCCCAGGCATGCCAACTGTGGAGTTCCTCGGACCTGGTGTTCCCATCTTGGTGCCTGCCCTGGTTGTCTAGCTTTTGCCACCATGGCTATTATTATTCCAATAAATGCCCACTTGTTTTAAGTTAGCCAGCATCAATTTCTGTTGCTTGCACCCAAATAACACTAATGAAGCAGTGTAGGAACAAAGGGAGATGAAGCCGGGGACAGATCCTGCTGTTTGGCCAAGCTAAGGGGTTGGATTGTGTTCTAATGACTATGGGATCCTGTGGATTCCTCTGACACTGCCCTTCTGAGATCTCTTGATTACGTGTAGGTGGCTTCTTATAGGCAGGGATGACCTTTCTTCTACCAACCCTCATCCAGAGTTTCTCCCTTCCCCACCCAAGCCAGGTCCCTACCCCTCTCTGTAATTAGCAAGCAGCTGCCCTCAGGCAGAGAGCAGAAAGCCAATGGCTTTGAGCTTGAGATGATTTATCTGTTTCCTGTGCCCCCCACCACACAAATGGTCCCTCCATGGCTTAGATAAATGCCTCTAAGACTTTATCCCCTGCCACATTCCAGTGAAAGTAAAGTCAAGTGAGAAGGAAGGAGAAATGGGCAATCAGAACATCCTACATATTGTAGGATCCAGGGAGGGCGCTCAGGAGGGGGCCAGAGAGCCCGAGGTTGAGCCGTGGCCCCAGAGGGCCTCCTGCCCTTGAATTCCAAAGCAGCAGGAACCAGTCCCTGTATCAAACAGCCAGCCGGTGACCCCAATCCTTCTGCTCCAGCGGTAAGCTCTGGTTATTGTTTTTCTAAGAATACAGTCAATCCCCTTTCCTGTAAGTTCCACCCCACCCTTCCCCCTCGGGTCAGCGAAACCCTTCAAAGAGGAAAACCCACAGCTCGGCTTTTGTCCGCTGCCCTCCCGGCTGTAGCCCGGGGACCCGCAGGCTGGAGTCCCAACTGTGATGCCCAAGTCAGTCTCCAGCTCCATGCCCATGTCCCATCTCCACTCTCATCAAACTCAACTGGTCCTTGGCCTCCCCCTTCGGTGACCAGCACTGAGGGGTTGATAGGGAGGTCCCTGACCCCTCCTTCACCTGGTGGAGGCTCCTTGTCACGGAATCCAGGAGAGACTTAAGGGCGGAATTGCAGGCAGGCAGCTAGGAGGGATTTCAGGAAGACCTGGAAAACGGCTGGGGGTTTCCAAAGTGCACGTGTGGGCAGTGCCCCAGGCTCCTGAGGGAATATTCATTTTTCATGCACATCCAGCTGTGCAGGGTAGAGGTGAGGGAGGTCAGCCTCCTTTCTGAGACTCTAGGTTCCCCTTAATTCTGATTCCCAGAGGACCCCACTCCACACCTCCCTGCCCTTGGAGGAGACTGCAGTCTACTGGGGGTGCCTGCCAGGTGTCGAGAGATCCCCAGGACAAGGCACAAGCTGATGAGGGGGGACCCCCAGGGCGTCAAGGGGCTTCGTCAGGAGAGGGGGGTCAGGGAGGTCTTCCCAGAGGAGGCATCCCTGGAGCAGAGCCTTGAAGGCCGAGGAGGAAAAGCATTCATAGCTGGGGACAAGGGTCGGGAAAGCCTGGGCCGGTTCAAGTTCTGATGGATGTCATGTTTCATCTCGAACCAGGGGCCCTGGCTGGGGGTTGAGTGGGGCTCACATCCAGCTAAGACAAGCCCCTGACCTCCTGTGTCTGCCCACGCCTGCTGGAGGAGGCCGTTTCTAATTCCCATGGCAGCAAAGCCAAGGTGGCAGAGTAAGATCCAGCTCGAGAGCCCACCCCAAGCCCTGCGACCACTGTCCCCTGAGCCACAAACGCAGGGCCTGGAGGGAGCAGGCTGTCTGGAGGCTGGGGGACCTGTGCAGCCTGCCTGAGGGCTTGGTGTGTCCACAGAATGTGCAAACAATGTTGGAACTAAAATGAGAGTGACTTCAGATTAAAATGCTGGGGGCTTCAATCTCCTGGGTATCACGGCCTCAGACAAACGGAGCTGGGGATCTAGGGTGAGGAAGAGATGGCTGGATTGGGGTCTGCTGAGTGCAGTTACTACAGGTGGGGAGCTGGGTGGAGGCTGGGGGAGCTGCTTGAACAGGGAGCAGGAGGGCCTGGTGGTCGTGCACCAGTGGGGGATCCTGAGACCACGGTGGACTCCACTGTTGGCACAGCCTCCTGCAGGAAGGACAGAGCAGGTGGCAGTGTGTGAGATGTTCTTAGGCCTTCCCTCCTCTGCCCCATCCAGCAACTTAGAACTGAACACTTTTTGATGCTTGCTGAACAAGAAATGCTGAGTATTGAGTCTCTGATCCTTCCATTTTGGGGGGTGGGGTAGGGGGACACATCAGCACAGAGTTCTTAAAAATACAAATTAGTTACTGTATCAGTTAGCTATGGCTGCCTAACAAATAGCTCCAAAACTTAGTGGCTTAAAACAACAGACATCGATCATTTTACGTTAGTCTACAGGTTGGGGGTTGGTTCTGCTGTTCTGGGCTGGGCTTTCTCTTTTTCCAGAAGAGCTGGTGGCTTGCTGGAGCTGGTCTGGTCTAGGCAGGCCAGGCTGGGATGACATGGCCCCACTGCACATGGTCTCCATCCTCCGCAAGCTGGCCCAGGCTTGTCCTCAAGGCCACTTGAGCTCAGACTCAGAACGGACACACGTTCCTTTCTGTTACATTCAATGGGTCACAGCAGGTTCAGTGGGTGGGAAATAGGCTCCAACACATGATGGGAGGAACTGGGGACTCACCCTGTGAGGGTCCTGCGTAAGGAAAGAGATGGGGCTTGTTTGCAATCAATCTACCGAGTTGCTGCTACTTCTAGCTTCTCTTAAGAACTGGGGGATCTGGTTCTCCCTGTCCACCATCGACTGGAGCCGAGTAGAGGTCACCCCCTTAGACAGAGTGTCCTTTCTCAGGCTTATACAACCTCTCCAGGCCTCCATCGCTCATATCCATTACCCGCCTGGCACCTGTAGACAAGTGATTGGCGACCTCTTCCCCCAATATCACCAACTCATGCTCCTTAACCATCTATGGCTCCCCATTGTCTATGGAAGAAAGTCTAAGCTCCTTAGCTGGGCATTAAATGCTCTTCCCTGTTTCTATTCCAAGCTTACCCCCTGCCTCTAACTCTTCTCTCCTGTTCTCGTTTATACCATAAACCCTCATCATACAAGTGTTTGCAAACACAAGAACACTTTATTTGTACACCTCAGAATCTGTCTCCTCCAGAGGCTGTTCCTTCTGCTGGGAATGCTTTTCCACTGCCTGGAGCAACCTACTTGTTCTCCAGGGCCTGGCTCAATGTCATGGCTACAAAGTGTTGCTTGATCCTTTTGGGCCTCCCCGATGCCCCTCCCCATCCCCATATACATGATTAATTCCTCCTTCCCTTTCTGTGTCTTGGGGAGTGCTATAAACACAGCCCTCCCACCCCGCTTAATGCCACTGGGACATGCACACTGCCCACCACTCTCTCTCCAGTGAGCCTGTGAGTCCCATGTGCAAGAGAAATGGGGGGCCCGGGTGACAACATAAACATGGGAGTTAGACAGATCTGTGGTCAAGTCCTGGCTCCATCACTCAGGAACTCAGTTACCTGGGCAGGTTGCTTGGTGGTCTCTCCAAGCCTCAGTTTCCATCTGTAAGACATGCTTACAATTTTGCGACCTCAGGGGGTTGTTCTGAGAGCTTTTATTGAGAAAACACACAGAATGTACTTAGTACGGTGCCTGGAACATAGTAAACGCCCCCCAAAATGTTTGTTACAGAAACAAATGTAGCCCAGTTCCAGGTTCTTTGAAGCCCCTGCACCTCCACGAGACTGTCTCCACCTCCACGAGACTGTCTCCATTTCTTCCCTGACAACAATAGTTCTGTTCTTTGATCCACATCAACTTCTTAATCACTTTGCAAGGTGGGAATGAGGGAAGTAAAACATGCCCGCAAAGTCCTTGAAATTATTGCCATTCAGGGATCAGAAGACGAAGATTAGTTGCCTGTCTCTGTCTCACAAACAAATTAACCAAGTGGCAGCTTTTGGTGCCAAATATGATTCTTGTCGAAAGGATTAGATGTAGTAAATCCAGCTACAATATACCGTGATCGTGTGTGTGCGTGTGGGTTTTTTTTTAAAGCAAATCTGCAATAATCGTACATTTACAACTAATAAATTGGGTCCTTTAATTCCTCTGCAGTAAGCCTTTGAAATATAATCTGTCATTTCAGACTTACAGAACATGACTTTTCATAATTATAATTCTCCAGCACACATGACTACTTATAATTAAATTCACTTTTAAGAAATCTAAAGCTTTTTGTGTGTGTGTGGATTATCTGTTTGTCTGATGTCATAATGGTAAAATGAATGTATAATCTGTTGAATAAATTTGGTTAGTTCTTATATAAAAAACACACTCTGCTATCGATCAAAAGCTGGAAAGATAAGTTGGTGAACGAAGTATATACTATTTCTCAGCAACAGACTTAAACAAAGGCAGAACAAACCCAAGCATGCCTTCTCATCCTTGCCTCCTTTTAGGACTGCTAACCCCATAAACGAAGAACGTTTGAAAGAGTTGAGAAAACCCAAATGTTAAATTATGGCCAAATGATCTGCTGGACACCCATAAATTTTGAAAGGCAGTTGAATAAAAGCCCCAGAAAACAGACCCGAAATGGCCCCGAATCAGTGAATACGTGCCGGAAACATACAGACCCATAAAAGGAAGGATAACCACACAGGGAAAGATAAGCAGATAAAGGAAATGGGAACCTTGAACTCAGAGAAACAGACACAGCATTTGTGGTCTAAAGGTACCATCTTGAGCTTTTAATAAAGAATAGCCTAGAAGCTATGTTGCAGTTTTGCAACTCTTGACATAAATGACTTAATGTTTCATTCTTCAGCCAAAGGCCAAGTCTGGGTACACTTGTGGAAGTGTGTGTTCCCTCCTCGTGCCTCCAGAGAAGTAAACACTGCCTCAGAGATGGGATTTCAAGAATGACAGGACAGTTTTCCCCATCAGCGGAAATGTCCTCTCAGGTTGATACCTCTGCTTGAGGTCCAGGAGATCGCTGCCAAGGTAACAATTTTTCCTGAGAGATGCTACTTGAATGAGAGTCAAATATTTAGCATGAACCTGGGTACCTTTTGAGAGGAAGGGCTCCCTGGGAGAAGAGCCCACCCAGAGTGCCTTGCAGTCCTATGGAGCCTTAGATCAGCCCGTATCTTTAGGCCCTGTCTCAGGCATCTCTTCCCTCCTTCTGGGGAAGCATTTATGGAGACATTTCTTGTGGTTATGGCCCAGGTGGGGCACAGGGAGGAAGTTGTGGCAGATTCAGGCAGGTGAGCCTATTAAGACCAGCTTAATAGGTGAGCCTATTAAGACTGAGGTGACGTCAGCACAAAGGTTAGGATTGGCCTTGGGCCTGAAATGAGGTTAAGGACCAGACCAGAGGACTTCCCTGGTGGCACGGTGGTTAAGAATCTGCCTGCCAGTGCCGGAGACGCGTGTTTGAGCCCTGGTCAGGGAGGATTCCACATGCCGCGGAGCAACTAAGCCCGTGTGCCACAACTACTGAAGCCTGTGCACCTAGAGCCTGAGCTCTGCAACAAGCACTGCAATGCGAAGCCCACGCACCACAATGAAGAGTAGCCCCCGCTCGCCACAACTAGAGAAAGCCCACGCGCAGTAACAAAAGAACCGACACAACCTAAATAAATAAATAAAATAAATTTATTAAAGAAAGAAAGAAAGAAAGAAACAGACCAGAAATGGTCACAGATGACAGCTTCAGGTATCAAAGAAGAAGCCTAAAGAAGGGAAGGCATGAGCCCAAGGTCACATGCAGCTTAGGAGCCAGGATAGATCTCAAGAACGTGACTTTGGGGACTTCCCTTGTGGTCCAGTGGTTAAGACTCCCTGCTTCCAATGCAGGGGGCGTGGGTCCGATCCCTGGTTGGAGAACTAAGATCCCACATGCTGACTTTTGATCCTTGGTCTGTGTTTAAAACACACGCGCACACACACACACACACACACACACACTATTATTTAAAAACTATATCTGGCTGCCTCCCTCTGTCAAGTCAAGATAAGACCAGAATGGGGCTGGAGATAAGATTGGACTTGGCGGTAGACTTATTTCTATTTCTATCACATTCCCTTATACCTGGGAGCATTACTGAATATTCACTGGATGGATGGATGGATGCACGGATGGATGGATAGATGAATAGATAAGTGAATAAATGGTTGGATGGATAAATGGATGGATGGACAGAGGGATGGATGGATGGATACTGAAATTAAAGAAGGGACAAAACTGAAGCCTAATAGTTGCCTCCTAGGACTGAAGGCCAAAGTTCATCCACACAAATGCTTTATTTTGGTCATAGAGGTGACCCACACAAGGGCTTTAAATATTTAGAAATGTTAAATATTTAAATAATAAGTAGCCACTACAAAACCAGGAGATTTCACATTAAAAAAATACAGATTTCTGGATTTTCTTGAAAAAAAAATCAGAAGATGTGGTGACACCCAGCTTGCATCCCACATATAAACAATCTTGAAGCTGAGTAGCAGCTTCCCCTTTCAAGGGGAGACTGATTTTGAGTTCACCACAATCCCCACCACTCCCTACCACCCTGCATCTTCCCCACATCCTCAGTTATGTCCCTCGTCTAGCCCCATAGGTATCTGCATTTTTATCTTCTGAGTTAAAAACATCCCTGTGTCGCTCCTGTTTCCCTTGGTTCACCGATGCTGCCCCAGTCAGTCAGGCTGTGTTTCCTCACTTTCCTTCCCACTGCTCTTCCACCCTGCCCCTCATTCTGCAGTTCTGGGCTACGTACCCAGGTGATGTTAACCCCTGCCTTCTAACTCAGGCAACTCAAGATACAGGGAAGGCTCAAGCAGTTATCTGCAGCCCACCTCCCTCCAGTCTCCCAAGGGGATGGTAAAGGGTCTGGACAAGGGCGCCCCCATGGCAGAGAAAAAGGGTGGGTCGAGTGTCTGCTCTGAGTGGACAAGCAGGCAGGCTTGCGGGAAGGAACAGCCTACCATCCAAAAGTGAAAATGGAATGATTCCCGAAAAAGTCCCCAGTGCACTTTTGTATTTCATTGACATTTTTTTTTTTTTTTTTT
>NW_020173491.1:6376743-6404976 GCF_003031525.2 Neophocaena asiaeorientalis asiaeorientalis | reverse complement strand
TTTGCGGTACGCGGGCCTCTCACTGCTGTGGCCTCTACCGTCGCGGAGCACAGGCTCCGGACGCGCAGGCTCAGCGGCCATGGCTCACGGGCCCAGCGGCTCCGCGGCATGTGGGATCTTCCCGGACCGGGGCACGAACCCGTGTCCCCTGCATCGGCAGGCGGACTCTCAACCACTGCACCACCAGGGAAGCCCATGTAATCTTTTTAAATCTGAAAATTTCTGAATACTGAAATACATCTGGCCCCAACAGTTTCAGATAAGGGTTTGTAGTCTTCTACTCAAAACCAGGAAGTATTTTTAAGGTTAACTTAATCTATGTCCTGCAAACAGATTGTACCTTTTTCTTCCCCCCTGTGCTCTACAGTAGGCCCTCACCAGCCATCTACTTCACACATAGTAGTGTACATACGTCAATCCCAATCTCCCAGTCCATCTGCCCCTCCCCCTTGGTGTCCATACGTTTGTTCTCTACGTGTGTGTCTCTATTTCTGCTTTGCAAATAGGTTCATCTGTACCATTTTTCTAAATTCCACATATATGCGTTAATATACGATATTTGTTTTTCTCTTTCTGACTTACTTTACTCTGTATGACAGAGTTTCAGTTTAGGAAGGTGAAAAATTTGGGAGACGGACAATGGTGAGCGGTACACAACGATATGAATGGATTAGTGCCACTGAACTGCACAGTTAAATATGGTTAAAATAATACGTTTATATTATGTGACTTTTACCACAATAAAAAAGCATTGAAAAAAAAACCCAGGAAGACTTTCACGTAAAACTCAATAGTTCCAGCTTCCTTGAAGGGGTGGCAAGAAGGAATTCCTGGCAGTCCAGTGGTTAGGACTCCACACTTTCACTGCCGAGGGCCCGGGTTTGATCCCTGGTTGGGGAACTAAGATCCTGCAAACAGTGCAGTATGGCCAAAAAAAAAAAAAAAAAAAAAGTGGTGGAAGGAGGGCCAGCCTTTCCCCACAGCGCCATTGTCATGCACCCCTGGGGTGACAGCTGTTGAACTCTGAGAGGCCTCTGCCCCCTTGGAAAGGGCCTGCCCTCTGCATTCTGGCCTGGTCCCCACTGCTGTGCATCCATAGCCCAAGATAAGCCAAGGATAGAGAAGATTCGGACAATTCTCTTTCAAGACGTGGATGTGGGGTGGTGGTAGGGACTGTGGCAGCCCGCAGTTTCCTAATGTCATTCCTGGGTACCTCTGTCTCCCTCAGGCCCACTGCTTGTCATCCCTGTGAAGCTGTGGAATCCTAAGAGCAGAGCTGGACAGTCTCTTCCACTCTCCAGCTTCAGTTCATATCACTGTCACAACAGCCCTGGGCGAGCCTTATTCTGTCCACTTTCAGGTGAAGAGACAGAGGGTCCAACATACTCTGTGTCTTGCCCAAGGCCACGCCCTTAGGAAGCGCCGGGGCTGGACCTGAGAGCTTCCCTTGACCATCATCTATGGGTCAGTCTGGAGAAGTGACTGGAGCAGGGGACCCCCTGACCTGGTCCAGGCTTGAAAGGAGGGAGAGGAAGAGAGTCAGTGTCAGGAAAGTCCAAAATTAGGGTAAATGGAGGATGTGAACGTGAAGAGCTTTCCGGTCGTTTGGTTCAATGCTCTTGTTTTCTCCCTGGAAGAAATGGGGGACGTGGTGGCTTAAAGGAGACACAGTAGGCTGGGAATAGAGGAAAGGGTCATCGTAGTCGTAGTAGGGACCTTAACTCTGGACTTTGCCATTTAATATCCCTCTCCCCCTGCAATCTCTTTAACTTGCTCAGCTAGAGGGAGGGGAACTCTGGTCTGTCCATCCGTCCAACCATCCGTGCCTGTGGGTCTTTGTTCTTTCGCCCCCTCCTCCAGAGCATGGCCATGGGTGATCTTTCCATGACACTTTCCCTTTTTGGACTTTGAGAAGTAAAAACCGAGCCCCTGCTGCTGTGTAGCCACACTTGAGCCTGGAGGAATGTTAAAATTCAGCTGGAGAGGCGCCTAGTGAGATAGAAGCATAGATTAAAAAAAAAAAAAAAGGGGATTTCAGGCAGGAGGAAAAAATAAAATAAAGAGGCGCCTCTTTAAAATGTCCTGTGAAATGGGGAGCATTGGCCCCTCAGCACAAACGTCCACGGGAGATGACTCCTTTGGAAAGCGGTGAGTTTTGTGTGAGCACAGACGCATTTTGTTTTCCTAGGAGGAATCGATGATTAAATTATCAGAAACCAAGCTCAAAACCAGGCTGCTTGCATATTCCCCCATACCTCCCCAGTGTCCCCTGCTTATGAGGTGCCAGCTTTATCTCGGAAGCTTTAGTTTAAATGCCCAGCACATCTTCTTAATGAAAGTAATAAGCTGTTGTTTATATATGTCATAATGGGGAATGACTATTTAATATAAATCTGACATTTAAATTCCACTTAGTTCTGAGATGTGGACCATATCAAGGCGTAACTCTTTACCCTGGAGTAAAAACTCCCTGGGTCTGCATTTTCCAGCATTGAAGTTTTCAAAGTAATCAGGTTCCTTTTTTTTTTTTTTTTTCCAGAGGAACCAAATTGTGAAGACATCTGTTCTGTTATTAATTTCACATAAATCTTAAGCTCCTCAAGGCCAGAAATGAGGCTTCATTCACGTCGAATTAATGAAACATGATTGTAAGTCCCTTGCATGGAAATGCTGTCACACAATTCTGAGCTGCTTAGAGCACTGAGTAATCTCAGAAACTACCAGGGGACAGCCACGTGAAATCCGCCCTCCCCTCCCCCCAGCCACCCGGACACAATATCTGAAAATATCACAACACTAACCATATCCTGAAAGATTAACGGAGAGATGAACATTTCTGGGAAATGAACCAGACTTTCTCGGTAAAGGATACACATATCCTGGGCAAAAGCAGATTGCACAGTGTAAGGGCTCTTCAGATACAGTTTAATAACTGTGCCCCGGGAGGCCCTATGTACACCCGAAAGGAGGGGGCTGGTTCCTGAGATGCCCTGCAAAGACGTCTCTGGAGAGGATGTTGGAGATATGGGTCAAATCTAGGCGGCATAGATTTGAGATGGGAAACTTGGGCTGGCCGAAGCATGATACACGTGTTGGGTGTGAAAATGTGTGCGCTGTTTATGAGTGTGTGTGAGAATATGTGTGTGTGTCTGTGTGCAGGAATGTGGGTGAGTTTGTGTGAGAGCGTTCATGATTTTGTGTGTGTGTGCACGTGTTTGGTGTGTGTGTGAGGGTGTGTGTATACAGAATGTATGAGTCGGTGTGTGTGTTGTATGTGTGAGTGTAAGTGGCACATATGTCCGGAGAGCACCCGTGTGTGTAGGTGTGTGAGCTTATACGAGTGTGTGAGTGTGTACGTAGGAAACCTCTCTGGATGGACATGAATTTGGCAGTGGGAGATGCATCTCAAATAGCTCAGCACAGTCTTGGACCCGGCTGAGCTATTCTTGAAAGAAACTTGCTTCTGAAACTTGCTTCTGGGCTTTTGCACGTGCGGGGCATGATTTTTTTGTCAAATAACTGAGATTTAACAGCATTTACCAGAAGAAAGAGTGTCTGGAGGGAGACAGGGAAGGGGGGGGGGCCTGAGATTTCTTAATCAAACTTCCAAGTGTTATTTTTGGTCTTCCGCTGAGCTGGGACCCCAAAAATAATCTGCATACGATATTTACATCTCAAATCTTCAGAGCCTCATTAGCTTTGATATTTATTTATTTATTTGCAAAAAGGAATTTAAATCAAACAGAGAGGCACAAAAGCAAAACCTTTGAATACAGGGCAAAATTAATTAAAACAGGCAGCCAATGGGTAGAATGGAATACAACAGAATTCAGAGAAAGGACAATGAAAGTAATTAGACTCTGATGGGAAAAATCCCTCGTTTAGAATCTCCTTTCTACCACCTCCCCCCCCCCACCGATGTTTTAGTGATCATCTACTGGTAATGAATAAATCACCAATATTGCTATTGGAAGAAAAGTTCGGAATTTGAAACCCTGTTTTTCCAGAAGTTTCCTTCTTCATTTTCCTAAGACTCTGATCTTCCAAACTAAGCCAATCAGATTATTGGAGGTTGTGCTTATTACGTTTTGGAGAAAACAGTCTAGTCTGTACCAGCAGCCGTCCATCCCCAAAATAGCATGTAGGTGGGCTGAATTTAACTGACAGCAGAGAAAGCCACATTCAAACGCAAGGGATGTTGAACTCCAACAGTTAGCATTAACCCAAGTGGTGGAACCAATTTGTGTATATGAACAGATACAGTCCCAGCCACATTTTGCCCCTGGATGTTTTGAGGCTTTGTTTTACCATCCATGCTTTGTAGATCTGTGAAAAACATTTCCATCCCTCCAGTTGAAAAACCCTTGACCAACAAGATAAGAAAGACTTTTAGCTCTGTTTAGCATAAGACTACATCAAGGAGTCTGGCTTTCTTGTCGGAGTCCTTTTGAATGAAATGATCAGTTAGTATTTACGCGTTTTGTCCTTCTGTATTATGCAATAGCACAGATATTCAATGCATAGCCAGGCTGTCACAAAGTTTTAAAGTTGGCCACATGTGTCTTTGGCAAGTCCTAGGTCTGCTTTCAGCTTCATTTAGAATCTCCTTTCTACCACCCCCCTCCCCCCAAGCCCAGCACTTGAGTCTCTCAGGTTGACCCTGGGTCATTTCCAGCTTCAAGAGAGTGGACTTTGAGAAATACCATGATAAACCTTAGTTCAATTTTAAAAGATGACGAAAATGCTAATGGGGAAATTTTAGGCTTTGTGGCCGTTGGATGAAAGAGATATTTTTCAACAAAAAAATCGTTCCAATGATTCCTCAAAACAATTATTCTCCAATGCATAGAGATAGGCTTGTTTTGATAAGTCAGTAGATTAAACCAGATCTCAGTTTTCCTCTGTGTAAAGTGGAAGGAGTTGAACTGGAACTAGAATGATCTTTAAGATTTCTCAAAGCAGGTATAATTAGTGATTCTGGCACACACACATACACATGTATGTGTGTATATTATACATATAAATTACACATATATATAAATTACATATATATATATACCAGAGAGAGAGAGAGAGAGAGAATAACTTTTCTATGTACAATGAAAATCAAGGGTCTCACTTATAGGTAGTATACGGATTCATTCATTCATTTATTCATTCATGTGTGTCTGTCCCCCATGGGCCAGGTCCTGTATCCCACAGTTCTTCTATATCATTTCATTTAATCCTACAACAACCTTTTGAGCTGGGTTTTCCTAATGGGAGTGATAGTCAATCTATTAAACTATCAATACACTACAATAGGGGCCAAACAGAAAGGACAGGGAGCAAAGCCCTTGTCTGTGTCAGCTGTTCATTGCAAGATGAGAAGAGGTGCGGCTTTGGAGGAGGTAGGGAGAGCCAGGGTGGCTGGTAAGATGGAGGGGGGCTTGGGAGGCTATTTAACAACTGACCTGGGAAGGGCTTTCAGTTTTAAACAACCAGGACAAGCTGGACCACTAACCATATCTGGATATGGTTGAACATCAGCCCTGATTTTCAGTCTCCAGATTCTGCAGAGGACAGAGATGAAGCTCTGGGAGCGCAAGTAACCTTCTCAAGGGCAACCCACTAGGCAGTGACAGGCCTGAGTTGGAAGCCACTTTAAGTCTTTAAGACCCCAAAGTTCACGTTCTTAACCATCGTGCTGACTGCAGAGATGCTTGTAAGCTGACCTCAGTAAGTCCCAGGGTGGCCCAGTGCTTCTTTCCCAAGATCCCAAGGAGATGTTCCAGAATCCAGTTTGAGTCAGTGTAGAGCTGCCAGATTTAGCAAATAAAAATACAGGACACTCAGTGAAATCCGAATTTCAGAGAAACAGCCCTAATGTTTTTGCATATTTTAGCATATTGCACGGTACAGAGTTATACTAAAAAATTATTCATTATTTATCTGAAATGCAAATTTAACTGGACATCTTGTATTTTATCTGGCAAATCTAACTGGGGGGGGGGTGAGGGAACAGTCACAGGGATGCCAAGACATTTCAGTACAGAAATATTTTCTTTTCTAGGAGCTCCCTTCTCAGAAGCTGAGAGGTCTCAGGGCAGTAGGAAATCCTTCTAACCTCACTCCTTGTACCTTCTTGATTCTGAAGTCAAAATGCCAGGGCAGAGGTCATGTAAGCTAAGACACTGCCTCTTCCGGTCCTCCCTCCACACAAGAAGGCAGAACCCATGGCACGGTGGCTTGGCTTTGAAGCCAGGGAACATTGTCCACGAGGCGTGTCCTCCTCTCCGAAGCACATGGAAACTATTGCCTTCCAGAAGGTCTTCATGGTTAGTCTGCTGGAAGTCTCATGGTTTTTCAGCTGCAGTTATAATTTCTGTAGCACCCCCTGCCCCAGCTCAGATGGTATTGATTAGAACACATTGCTTTTGAAAAGAAAACTGCATCTTAATTAAAGGTTGGCAATCCAAAGCCTGTTTGCAGATGAGAAAAATTAAACAACTACTATGAAGGGGACAGCGCATCTCCTCTGTCGGTTAAAACCCCAGTCCACATGCTGAGGCTCTCCCGTGTTTCAGGCTATCCCCTCATCTTCATCGGATGCTGTAGGTACAGCAAATAGAAATGAACCACAAGACTAAAGGGAGGAGCTTTCGGAGCAAAAACGGGCTTGTCTTCTCTGGTACTCATTCCCCTTCATGGGCTGCAGCCCAAACACAATGCCTGGGGTGGGAGTGGGGTTAGGGAAGGTTGTTTGGTGTCCAGAAATCAGCCCCATTGTGCACCCCAGTGCGTCGGAAACTGAGCCACTGGTGTGGATACTGGGCCTGGTTCTGGGGCTAGGTGGAGGCTGGAAGGATCTGGCCTTTGCCTCACTTCTGAACCAAGATGGACATAAGCTGGTGGAGGATAAAAACGCCCCTTGTCTGGGGCGGAGGGCTTCTTAACTTGGGTCCCATGGAGCAGAAGCCCCTTAAAGGATCCATGGGGCAGCATTCAGTGAGTCTGTGAACTTAGATGGGAAAAATTTATACACACACATACACTTTTTTTTTCTAATTCCTAACTGAAAGTTAGCATTTCCTCCAATTTTGAATGTAGGTAACAAACCATAACCATATTGGCACTACATGTGGCTTCTGTCATCAACAGAAATCATAGATATTTCATGTCACATTTATAGTTGCTCTAGAATATCTTAAAATAGACTCATTATATCTTGAAATTATAATAACTATTAGATCCACCTCTGTGTCTTGCTATTTAAAGGTTAATAGAAGCACATGAATTCCTATATCTTTTAAAATTATTTGAATAACTGTCATTTAATATGTTTTTTCTTTGTAATCCTATTTTTAAATTTTATGCCTGTAAAAACATTATCTGTAACAAACCTTGAAGATGTTAAGTGAAATAAGCCTCCAGGCTTATTTCACTTAACTTTTGCATCACAAAAGGACAAATACTATATGATTCACTTAACTTTTGCATCACAAAAGGACAAATACTATATGATTCACTTAACTTTTGCATCACAAAAGGACAAATACTATATGATTCACTTAACTTTTGCATCACAAAAGGACAAATACTATATGATTCTACTTATTTAAGGTACCCAGAGGAGTTGAATCACATTCAAAAAAAGACATTGTTCTGTAAAGGGGTTCATGGGCCTCACTGGAGGGGTCCATGGTACAAACCAGGCTAAGACACTCTGATTCTGGGGGAACTGCCCTTCTTCATACCTGTATATCTTCCCAAGCCTGCTCTACCTGGAGGAATCTTCCTCCCTCTTCAGGGCTCAGCTCAAATGCCACTGGCCTTGTGGCTCTTGTTCTGTCCCCAAGGCTCACCTGGGGATAAATTCTTCATATCCCTCTAAGCATCCCTCTAGCATCCCAGTTGGACCCTGCTGCCTACCAAGAGCCTGAGGTTTTGTTCTCTGCTTTAGTTAGGAGTTATTAGGCAAGTATCAGAGAAGTGTTCAAGCCATGTTAGTACCAAACTGAGACTCCTCCTTGGTGCGATGAGGAAACTTGCTTTATGAGTCAATATCACTTAATGCTTTGTCCACATACCATCCACATATATCTCAAGGTAACTTCCCACATTTTGTGAGACATTACATAATCTTAGTGAATCTATAGATCCTAGGATGTTTGTACTATCAGGAACAGCATTTTACAGAGGAGGAACTAAGACTCAGAAAGGTGAACTTGTCTGACCCCAGAAATTTTTTGCATCGAACATCCTTCTGTAGTGATGTTCCTTAGGAGAAGCCCAGGGCTGCATTAGATGAAGATCAGAGAATCTGGCTTTGAACCTGACAGAGAAAAACGACAGACCAAACAAGCAAGGACTGTCAGATCCTCAGAGTGGGAAGGGCCATCTAGTTTGTCCTACCTGTTTTAGATGAGGACACTGGGGCATGGGGAGGGCACACAGAAGAGCTGAGGCCAGGCTGGTGGCCCCAGTGCCCTGGCACCAGCTCAAGCGCTGGTCCAGGCTTCCATCCTCACACAGGTTTATACAAACTATGGTTTCTTCTTCAATCTGCATCCTGGAGATGGAGGGAATGGGAGAGAGGGTCTGGATTTGGAGCGTGTCCTGCTTCTCAGAACCCATGTCACTTCCTGGGTGGACACCAAAACCGTGGTCGCAATCACTGTGCTAGCCCCTTGATGTCGGTTTTCTCAATGATTCCAAACTTCCATCACTTGTGGCTTCCTTTACAACTTTGGCCATATATGAGTGTCATTGAAACTTATCTACTTAGTGCTCCCACCCCCCTAAATGGACCTGCTTTTATTGAAACTTAAATCCATTTACTTACAAAGTGAAATTTATATCACCAGTGTAAATAGAAAGCCAATAACCATATACATTACTTCCATCAAAAACTTTTTCTTGGGCTTTCCTGGTGGCGCAGTGGTTGAGGGTCCGCCTGCCGATGCGGGGGACGCGGGTTCGTGCCCCGGTCCGGGAAGATCCCACGTGCCGCGGAGCAGCTGGGCCCGTGAACCATGGCCGCTGAGCCTGCGCGTCCGGAACCTGTGCTCCGCGGCGGGAGAGGCCACAGCAGTGGGAGGCCCGCGTACCGCAAAAAAAAAAAAAAATCTTAAATTCTACCTCGGTATTGCTGCCTAGAATAGACTCCGCACCTTAAGTCTTCTCTCTCTTTGTTAAAACACAAAGAAAACACTTGTTAGGCGTTAAAGACACACTAGCATCAAATGGAGACTTTCTTGATGTAATTAGGAGGGTCAGAAGGGAATTTACAAGGACATAACATGCTGTGTGAATCAATGATATTTACTGTCTTACCTGAGCATCATCTAAAATCCTTTTGGGTGTCCTCTGTGGTCTCTGTGCATCTCCAAATACTCCATTATCCCAGTTCCTCTTCGAAACAACCCTATGCTGTTAGTACTAGTACTAGTTAGTATTACTAGTAGCAGTTATTACTAGTAGTAGTTAGCTAGCACTAGTACAAGTTAGTACTACTAGTGGTTAGTACTAGAACCAGTTACTACTACCCCAGTTGATGGATACAGAGAGGCTGCTCAGTTAGCCCGAGGTGGCACAGCCAGCAGGGGCAGCCCTGCTCTCGTTGACTCTGCGGCTGGGGCTCCTCTCCCCCAGGCTGCCTGACCACAGTGGCGTTCTGTTCCATGGCTACATCTGCCCAGGAAAAGAGCGTCTGGCAGCCTCCTGTGACCCCTCAGGAGCTGCCTAGGCCAGGCGTCCATCCAAGCACAACCTCCACTGTACAGGCCCCGTGCTGAGACAGAGTGCCTGCCCGCAGCCCCGCCTGTGCAGGACAGAAACGCACGTGCACAATGCTGGACCTCTTCAGACTCAGCGAATGAGGATGACACTGAGGCAGGAAAGGAGGAATGGGCAGAGCGGGAAGGAGGTGAGGGCAAGGGATGGAGAGGAGGAGAGGAGCCTCAGGCTCTTCATCTGGAAACCAGGGATAATAAATCCTACTGCAAGTCTGTTCTCTACGTCTGTGAGTCTGTTTCTGTTTCTTCGATAAGGTCATTTGTGCCATATTTTAGATTCCACATATAAGTGATATTTGTCTTTCTCTGTCTGATTTACTTCACTTGGTATGATAATCTCTAGGTTCCTCCGTGTTGCTGCATTTGGCATTATATCATTCTTTTTTATGGCTGAGTAATATTCCATGGTGTACATATGTACCACATCTTCTTTACCCATAATGGAAAAGAATATGGAAAAGAATGTATATACGTATAACTGAATCACTTTGTTGTACAGCAGAAATTAACACAACATTGGAAATCGACTATACTTCAATAAAATACATTTAACCCCCCCCCCCCACTTCACAAGATAGGTGATTGTCAGGAGGATTTGAGCACATAGTAGGTGCTTCACTCTCCCTCTTCCCTCCCTTCCCCTCCCCTCCTCTCTCTACGTACACACAAAATACGCACATGAGTGTGTATATTGTTTTAAGTGAAAAGAGGGATTTTGTAGTTGAGCACATGAGAATAAATGTGACACATGGGACAAGAAAGACACAGGCAGATACAGCCCCTTGAGTTTCAGGGCAACCTTACCAGAAGGTGGAGTAAGGGGTCCCTCAAGAGTGATCGTCTGACATGGACCAGGAAGTCCCTCATGGCCAACAGCCTGTAATCCCACCATTGGAATCTCACGCCTTTGAGCTTGGCTCTGTCCTCGCTTCTGTAGGTTCCCTAGAGAAATGCAAGAGCCAACACAAAAAGCAGAAATGGGTACGTCAGGTGACTTCTTTCAAAAGAGACTCTGGGAAAGGGGGGACCCCAAGAAATGGAAGGAAGGGGCAAAGGACTGGACCTACCCAAGGGGCGTGCCTTTCCCTCCCCCGTGGGCTGAGAGGTCCTGAGGCTTCGCACATGCCTAGGCGTGGGTTGGGTGGCCAAAGCCAGCAGATTGTAAGAGGGCAGAGGAAACCAGTCTCAGGGTGCGGGGTGCGTGCTTGCGCGTCAGTTTCCTCCACGTCAGCCTCTTATCTCCCGCAGGCAGAAAGGCGAGGCTGATGTGAAGTGTCGATTACACCCAGACCAGGCCTGCTTCTCATCGCTGGCAAACCACTTCCTCAGGCTCCCTTGAGCTCGGCACATCTGGCAACCTGGTGGGCTTTTTCTCAGGACCAGGGAAAACAAACACAGCGGCGCGGGTGTGCACGCTGTATAAATACAGCCGCGGTGCGCCAAGAAGGCTTAGAGGGGGAGCCTGGGATCAGATGTTCTAAGTTGCTCTGTGCGCTGCAGTAAGCCTGTCTCCTCCGCGGGGCCTCAGTTTCCTGAACTGTAAACTTGTGGAGGGGCGGCAAGGCTAGTTGATGTCTAAGAACTCTTCTTGTTCTTTAATGATATGGATACTGCTCTTGGATAAAAATACAGATACACAAGAACGCACAGAGAAATAGTCGTGAATTTTAGTGCGTACTGAAGCCCCATCTCTGCAGGGCCAAATACCTAGACAGCAAGAAAAATCCATCTTGACAGAATCTCAATTATCAGCCAAAGGGAGGGAGTGATGCAGACTTAAGGGTCATATTTTTTTGCTCTGAGTTAATGAGCTTAATCTGAACCCAGACATCAGAGTTCAGCCACCGGAGGCCTTCTTTCTTTTGCACTGTATGGTATTTTTTAAAACCGAGTAAACATTTGAATAACAAGATTTCCCATGAAAATTCCAATATCTGACATCTCTACAAAAATCAGCGGATCTGAGACCATCAGCAGGAATTGAGTCAGCCTGTCACGGCCATAGTCTGTTCATCCTTGTCTGTACTAGGTGACATTAATGTCACCTAACCCGGCCTAGGTGTTTGAGTTTGAGACTTTCTTTTACAAGGCGAGTATCTGGATGCTTGAGGCAGAAAGAGAGACACCCCAGTTGGAAGTGTTATTCTCTTCCCTGGTGACTGATAAGGGCACAGCCCTGAGTGTGCCCCACCTTAACCTGGTGGGCTTAACTGCCTCATCCCAGAGCCGGCCTTGCCCAGTCCCCTCTCCCTCGTTGGCTGTGAACAAGGCTGGGGACATGTGGCTGTCTGAGCCCTCTGGAAGACTGGCTGCTTCGCCCCTCAGAAGCAAGTATCAGCCTGAGCAGGGCTGGGGCCCATATGCGTCCCAGAAACGCCCCAACCTCCCATTTGATATGGGTTTCCTGCTCAACCTTGCAGCACCCACTGCCAACTCGTGGCTTTCATGTCTTCTGCCCGGGGCCTTTTTCCAACGTGTGAAATTGCATTCTCTTTTTTTTCCTCAGGTGGGTCCCCATGCTTGCTGAAGGGGTTTTGAGATTGAGGCTTTTGCAAAAAATGACTTTCTGGGGCTTCCCTGGTGGTGCAGTGGTTGAGAGTCCACCTGCCGATGCAGGGGACGCGGGTTCTTGCCCCGGTCTGGGAGGATCCCACATGCCGCGGAGCGGCTGGGCCCGTGAGCCACGGCTGCTGAGCCTGCGCATCCGGAGCCTGTGCTCCGCAAGGGGAGGGGCCACAGCTGTGAGAGGCCTGCGTACCGCAAAAAAAAAAAAAAAGACTTTCTGGGTTAAGGCTTTTGCAAAAATGACAGTTCGGAGAGACTTTTCCCTCCCTGACTTTCAAGACCCCTCCTACCTCGCCTGTCTTAACTCTCCGGCTCTGTCCCCAGCTGGCTGTGCCCCAGCGGGGGCCAGAGAGGGATGGCTGGGGGCGATAGCCAGAGAAGCCTTCCAGAGGAGGGACTACTTGGCCACGGCTGTGGGTCGACTGCTAAACATAGCAGGTGAGTCACGTGAGGAAAAGAGAAGAGCCGGTGGCAGGTCACCGAGGTAGGAAAGTGCCAGGCATATTCTGCGGAGCATTTGGTGGGAGAAATGTAAGGCACCTGCGGACATCCGTTTTAGGGGCTTGCGGACTAAAGGATGGTGAAGGAGGAAGAGTATGCAGGACCCAGAGTGCCAAGGGCCGTGGATGTCGTGCTACACTTTGTCCTGCTGCCAGCGGAACCATTGGAGGTTTAAAGCCACAGAGCAATGCAGTCAGATCTGCTTTTTGGAAACAACGGACCAACTGGAAGAGAGACAAGGAAAGCGGAGAGAAAACAACAGCAAGTGTCCACACCTGAGACAGTGGTTGAACTGGATGGTGGTGGCCTGACGGCGGGCGGTGGGTGAGGACACCCACTTGATGGGAGGGACACTTCTCTGGATCGGGTGTGGAAGAGGAGGAAGACGGATGGGTTGGAAGTAATCCCAACGTGCCTGAGCTGGGATCCTGGATATCGTGACTCCAGTGAGACTAAAGAGGGGGAGCAGCTCAGGGGAAAACCCAGTGAGTCTGGTTTTACACTTAGATAAGTAATTCATATATAAAACAGAGATGCAGTTTTGGATTTGTGGTACCACTTTGCACACTCTCCAAACTATTTATGGGCGTGCATGCGTGATTTTTGAACTCATGAAAGATTCATGCTGTGTTGGCACACAGAGCACTTTGGTATCAAGGAAAAGTCCTCTCCTTTCTGCCCTTGCTGCTAGGGAGCATCACTTTAGCCTTCCAGGCCTGGCTCAAGTGTCATCTGTTCCAGGCAGAACTCCTCCCAGGTTCTGATTTCATAGCAGCCCTCATTCCATGGACCTAGAGTTCACTGTCAATGACGCTCTCTCAGTGATAAGCATATTGATTTAATCTTTAAACCTGCCATCTGTCACAGTGTTAAATATATCGAAATTGTCACTAAAAGTTGAAGAATGAATCCATGATATTTTTTATAGCTGTACCTTCTTACAGCTTTGGATTCAAGGCACAGAGAAATGCAGCCACTGGTCCCAGATCACACAATGATCTTAGACCAGATCCCCAGGCACTTTTCTCAGTTTTGGTCTTTCCCAGTGACTTCACATTCATGTTTTACGAAACACTTATCTGCCCCACACAGTTATTTAGAAGTTAGAGCCCACATGGAAATTGGGAGTTTTCACAACTAGGTCTGAAATTTTTGTTTCTTTGGATAAGTCAGACAATCTGGAGACATTGAACAGGCTCCTCTTCCCAATTTTCCACACTCCCCACCGTTCCCCAAGATTACCCCAACAGTAGGGAGGGAAGACAGTTGCTATGTACTATTGTGCTTGTATTGTTGTTGTTTTTCCTGCATAGAGGAGCATTATTATACAGTCATGCCCTTAACAAATGTGGATGCAAAATGAAGCTGGAGTGGGCCTTGTGTTTGGAGAGGATGAGAGAGGACATATTTTTTGGTGGAAGTAATGACTATTTCTATGTGCTATCTTTAATATGCAAATGACCCCCTATTTCCCTCACTTTCACTGTTACTCCTGTTCCTAAGGCCCCTCCCACAGAGGGAGTTGGACACAGTGGTTAGGAGCATGGCTTTCTGGGTGACCTTGGGCAACTTCCTTAAACTCTCCCTGCCTCTGTGTCCTCATTGCAAAACGGGGTGATGATGATAATTGTACTTCTTGGAGGTAGTTATGAGGACTGAATGAGTCAAGAAGTGTAAGGAGCTCAGAAGAGCCCCTGATCACTAGCAGGTGCACAGAAGAAAGGAGCTATTTTTGTCACTATGATGCAGGGTAACATATTGACATTCACTTACTAGTTAATTGGCTTGGTAAACATCTATCAGTAGATGCTTTTGAAAAATGCCAGACTATAAATTTTAAAGGTTTCTTGGTCGAGGTCTGTAACTCAGTGGTTCTCAGTCATGATGTTCATGGACTCATCTTGGGGAATTCTGGCAAAATACTGATGCTGGGGACCCCACCTAAGACCAAAGAGCAGATACTCAGGAGGCAGAATGCATGGCTCTCATATTGATGACAAACTATGGCAAGTTATGGTCAAGATGGGGCACTGTCTTCAAGCCAGGGCCAGGTCGTACATGACCCTGATAGTGGGTACTTCCTTCAATTTTGCACCCTGGTGCCTCATTTGCCTCGCCTGACCCTGGCCCTGCCCCAGACCTCTAGAACAGAAACTCCATGAGGGCAGGGATCTTTTTTTTTTTTTTCTGGTCTATTTTCTTCCTCCTGCTCTATCCCCATTACCTGGAAAAGCAGCAAACACAGTATGCCCTCAATAAATATTTATTGAAATAATGGATGAATGAATGGGCCCATCATCCTAAAGTTCGAGCTACAGCTGCCTCTTTGCTGGAGACAGCTGCGTCTGCTCTGCACAAACCAGAGGAGTGTAGTTCGGATGCTGAGCGTTTCTAGAGGGAAACTTGGAGGTCGGTTGGGACAGGCGTTCCCAAAGGAAAGGCGTTCAGTCTCACTGTCAAGATGTTTGCCTTACCTGCATCCCTCTTGAAATATTATTTCTTTACATCAATCCATGTTTACTTATCTACGTTTGTCTGATAAAGAAGCCTTTAAAAATCAGTTCTGTAAAGGGAAAACTATTTCTACTTGCCATGAATGGGTAACTGTAAAAATAAGGACAGGGCTTCCCTGGTGGCGCAGTGGTTGAGAGTCCGCCTGCCGATGCAGGGGACACGGGTTCGTGCCCTGGTCTGGGAGGATCCCGCGTGCCGCGGAGCGGCTCGGCCCGTGAGCCATGGCCGCTGAGCCTGCGCGTCTGGAGCCTGTGCTCCGCAAAGGGAGAGGCCACAACAGTGAGAGGCCCGCCTACCGCAAAAAAAAAAAGGACAAAAGAAAGAAATCGTGTTATTAACTTTAGTTGGATGCCATTGCCTGTGGAGGGATGGGAGCCTGAGTCCTCCTCTCTTATTACTATGAAGGGAGGTCTAAGAACATAAGAGAGGTGTTAAAGACATGCTAGTTTTGGACTGGCGACTTTCTCTTGGGGGGAAGCAGAAAGCTTGAAAGAGAGCTCAAAAGTGACACCTTTCTCCCTCTGTGCGTCAGTATGATTTAATGGTATATTCAGGTTTGTCACCCAATCCCATCCATATGGTACCCAAACATCATTGGGCCCATCCCACTGGGGAAATCCTCAGTTAGTCCAGCCCTTTCATTTTACAAGACTTTTAAGCTCAAAGAGGAGAAGGGTTTACCCAATGGCACATTCATTTATTCATCCATGCATTCATTTGACATCTATCTACGGAACGCCTCCAATACGCCTGGCACTGTGAACAAGACAGGCCCGGTCCCTGTTACCATGGTGCTACCATCCTAGGGCCAGAGGAGGGACTCTATCCCAGGTCCCCTGATTCCTTGTCTACTGCTCCTTCCCTGCCCCTTCCCATCCGGTAGGAGGTGTTTTCATAATTCCCGTCCATACCCTGCCTGTACGGATGACTTGGACCCTCAGTGTTGCATTAAACATCTTTTCATTTTAATAAAGCAGCTACATTTTCACTCCATCCCGGGCTCCCCGTCCCCGCAACACACACTTTGAGAATGCTGCTAATTTCAGCGTCTGGCTTCCAGACCCAGACGTCAAAACAACTACCTTTCATCTCAGGTTTGTAACACAGAAAACCTTCAATATTGGGAACAGATAGCCTCGAAGGTGGGTTCATATCTCTCAGCAAGATTGCTGTAACTTAACTCTCCCGCGTCCGATCAAGGCTTTCTCTCTGCCTCGTAGGTATTTTAATACAAATGTTCCTTTCATTTGACTGATTGAAGGTCTTCAACCTGCAGTAAATGAAACATCTGATCCCCTTGAATCCAAATCACTTTTTCTTTGATTTTCTTTTACTTCTATTTCTTCGTCCTTTGTTCTACAGCTCGAGTCAAATTTCCCTTTAGAAATTGAAAGAATGTGTGTGGCGTTTGCCTGCCTTAAAAAAAAAAAAAAAAAAAGCAACACCAGGCTCTAGTGAAACTGCAGGCTCATGGACTAGAATATTAAGATCAGATTCAATGGCTGCCTGTGGCCACAATGTGCTTTACGTGCCATTGTCCCCCCAGTTTCGGGCAACGGCCACACACATTGGCCTCTGTGTAGGAGTCACCAAAGCTGACTTCTTGAGTAACCCCTAGGTTTGGGAGAAAATATGACTAAAGATTTTTACCCCTGCTCAAAGAGCTAAGTTATCCATGCACAAAGGCCTACATGTTGGCATCTAGCTATGGAGGTGAGCATTTAATTGCCTTTATAATGACTTATCCCATCCACATAGTAACGGGTCCCCAGTTGCAGGCAAAGCATGTTCGTACTTAGGTATGTCAGCAGCTGGAGACCTTCACCTTCCAGCTTTGCTGGCAACATGGACAACACTGACAAGTACAAGTTCAGGCAGGTGCCAAATCCAGGTTACTCTGATATTCTTTTCAAGGAACATTTAGGTTCAACATGACTCTGTTTTCACAAATGGCCCACATGGCCATTTTAAGATGAATATGTGTGGATATTATCTGAAAGGGCCCAGGCTTTAAAATCAGACAGCCTTTGGCTGGACATCGGGCTCCATCACTTTGTAGCATGTGGTCCTCGGACAAGTCAGCTAAATTCTCTGAGCCTTTAGTTCCACCATCTATGAAATAATGACAGTAGAATTGTTGAGATATTATGATTTTTTAAAAAATCATGCCATAAAAGGATTCAACTAAGAAAAGGGATCTTACTTCATGCCCCTCTCTCTGGAAGGAAAAAGCTACTGCGATTTCTTGTCTGGATATATTCCACGGTTCCTAAATAATTTTTGTTGGCAATGTGGTGAGTGAAGGCAGGAAGGTGTTTCAATGCTATGGGACCTTTGATCTTCAGTTGGTACCTTGGAATGGCCCAGAATTACTAGTGCTACAGGATAAGCCCAAGGTGATTTAGACAGAAATTAACTACCCACCTCAGTGTAACAAAAAGTTTGAGAGAATGAGAAAGTGAAGAGAGAGAAAGAGAGATTGCCACCACGACTGGCACATGTCCCAAGCCGAACCACAGATACCTGAGCTGGACATGAGGGTATCAAGGTATAGTTACAGACCCAGCGCCATGGCTGGTTGAATTGACTATGTGAACTGGAGTCTAAACTCTGGCCGGTGGCAGCATCCTGGCCCTGGGCTTTTAGAAATCCCAGCCTAGGGAGGAGGCCTTGGCGTCCCCATCCTGAATGGGCCCAGCTGAGCTGCAGGAAGGCCCGAGCTCAGGCTGATTTCCCTGTTGATACATCCCTAGGAGCTCAGCCCAGGACTGTGTTGGGAGAGTGTAAGCTCTTTAACACATGCTGTCGTTAGTTTTAAAGGGTCTCGTTGTCCTTAAAGCTCTCTCAGCAGCCATGTCTCTCTCTTCCTTCCTTGCTCCCTTTCTTGGTTTTTCATCTCTGGTTTGTTTCAAGCATGATTGGAAACCTGATGTTGTGAGTTTGCATGGAGGAGGCGAAGGCGTCTCCCGTCCTCCTGCTTTGCCTTCTTGCAGGAAGGCAAACATCAAAAGGCCCTGCGCCGGCTCCCCACGAGGCCCAGATCTTCCTGTATAATGTGGAGAGGAAATTGGGGCCTTTGTGCTTCCCTTGCTCAGATCATATCAATTCAGTTTTCCCCTTCACTTAATTTGTAGTTGGAGTCGTCCTTGCAGGCAGGGCAGCGGTGGGTGAAGTGGAAGTTCAGGAAGGAGAGAGGAAACGGGCTGGATGCTGGGGCTGGTAAAGACTCCCGGAGATTTTGGAAATGAGGGTGGAGCAGAGGGTAAACCTTTGGTCAAGGGATTGGAGAGGGGCTACGGTATTAACCCCGAGTGTCCCCGGCCTCCCCGGGACTTGGCTACTTTGTGTTCTGAATCCATAAAACAAGGAGCTGGGAACAGATGAATGTTAGATGCCTCTTCAGCCATGATTTTGTGATTCTACACCGGTTCTGTCTCTTAAAATATGACTTTGGCCGTGTCACTATCTCTAGGCCCCCTTTTAATCATCTCTATGCTGGAGGTTGTGAGGTGATTCAACAAGGTAATATCCACAAAGGTGCTTAGCTGGCTCCTGGAGCAAGAGGAGCCTGATGGATGCCACTTATAAACATGCATCTCTTCTCTGTGACTCCTGTGTCCACATGGGGGAGTGCCCAGGGAATTCCTAATTTGATATATTTGTTCTCTTAAACATTTGAGGCTTTGTGGGCCATGTATGGTTTCTGTTGCACACTTTTTCCCTCCACCTTTTTTTTTTTTTAAGTCTTTATGGAATTTGTTACAATATTGCTTCTGTTTTATGTTTTGGTTATTTGGGCCCGAGGCACGTGAGATCTTAACTCCCTGACCAGGGATCGAACCCACAGCTCCTGCATTGGAAGGCGAAGTCCTAACCACTGAACCACCAGGGAAGTCCCTCCCTCCGACTTTTAAAAAATGTGAAAACCCGTCCTAGCTCACAGGCTACACAAAAACACATAGAGGACTGGAGCTGGCCTGTGAGCCATATTTTGCCACCGCCTGCCTGAGAGAGACAGACTGTTGAGGTTCAAATGCCAGCTTAGTCACTTACTAGCTGTGTGACATTGGGCAAGTGATTTAACCTCTCTGATCAGCATTTTCTTCATCTATCAAATAGGGCTTATAACTACCCTATAAGAATGATGTATACAGATACAACACTTAGAGTATCTGGCATACAGTTAGCCCTTAACAGTGCTTTATTATTAATGTTATTAATTTGCAGCTGGGAATTTAGGGCCTGCTTGGATAAGAGCTTGGTTGGGGATAGAACTTCATTTTTTTTTTGCCACAGGGTCAAGGGAGAAGGGGGGTCTCTGAGCACAAAGCCCGGGGCGTCTCTGGGCCTAAGATGCATGCATGCATTCATTCATTACCTCACTCACTCACAAACCCTTTATTGAGGGTTTACAACATGCCAGGCGCTATAATAAGAACTGAAGACACAGCAGAGTACAAAATGGACCAAATCCTTGCCCCCAACGGGTTCATATTCTAGTGGAGGGATATAGATGATACACATACAAATAAGGTCATATTTAATGTCAGAATGTGTCAGGAAAAATAAAGCAGAGTAGGGAGGGTTAGGAAATGCTGCAGGGGGATGATTGTTTTGTGTGGGGAGATCTGAGAAGGCCTCACTGGGAAGGTGTTCTATGAACAGAGACCTGAATGCAAGGATGGAGGGAGTCAGCCATGTGAATGTTTGGAAGAAGAGAATTCCAGGCACAAGGAGCCACAGGGGTACAAAGACGCTGGGGCTGGAACATAGGTTGTCCTGTAACAGGAACACAGTGGGAGCCAGAACACCAGGAACGTGTGATGAGGCCAGAGTTAAGCGTACTAAAGGGAGATGGTAGAACAGATATCCGAGAAGGACGGGGCTGGGGAAGGCGTGCAGAGCGTGTTAGGCCTTGTAGGTCACTGTAAGGCCTTCATGCCTGAGGATGCTGGGGAGGCAGCCAGAGTCTTCTCTCATTCTCTCTGCAGTTACTTCTTCAACATCCAGTATTCATATCCGCACAGCACCCACTCTGTGCTAGTTATTCTCTCCGTGGTGTCAGTCACACACCGCCCTCTGTGCTCTCAAGGAACTCAAAATCAAGTCGGGGTAGACAGGCATTCATTCAATAAACCCTCCAAAGTCAGACCACTGCCCTGGAGAGTGATGGGGAGAAGAGGCTTTAAGGGACACTGAGACGGTCTGGCGATGAGGGAAGGCTGCCTGAGGAAGGAGTGGAGGAAAGAGCTGGGCGTTTGGCAGGTGGCAGCATGGCCCCTTCTAGGAGCTCAGAGAAGCCAGTGCGGCTGCAGGTCGGAGAGTGAAGGGGAGCATGGCGGGCATGTGCAGCTGGAACTGTGGGCTGGGGCTCCCCACACCTTGTGGGCTGGGTAGGGCTCCTCCTTTCTCCTGTGTGCAAGGAGGCCTCTGAAGTGGGCAAAACAGGGAATGACACAATCATATATGCAATTGGACTGGATCACTTTGGCTGCCCCCATGGAGGGGGTATCAGAGTAGATTTGGGGCTACCTGTTAAGAGGCTATTATACAGTTATCAAGCTGAAAAATTATAGTTGCTTTGCCCTATTTACCATAGCCAAGACATGGATAAAGAAGATGTGTTATATATATATATGTGTGTGTGTGTGTGTGTGTGTGTGTGTGTTATATATGTTATATATATGTGTTATATGTATATATATATACTACCCAGCCATAAAAGAGAATGAAATAATGCCATTTGCAGCAACATAGATGGACCTAGAGATTATCATAGTAAGTGAAGTACCTCAGACAGAGAAAAACCAATACCCTATGACAATACTTATATGTGGAATCTAACATATGACACAAATGAACTTATTTACAAAACAGAAATAGACTCACAGACATAGAAAACAAACTTACGGTTGCCAAAAGGGATAGTGGGGGGGGGGAGAGATAAATTAGGAGTTTGGGATTAGCAGATACAAACTACTATATATAAAACAGATAAACAACAAGGTCCTACTGTATCGCATAGGGAACTATTTTCAATATCTTGTAATAAACTATAATGGAAAGGAATATGAAAAAGAATATATATATATATGTAACTGAAGCTCTGTGCTGTACACCAGAAACGAACACAACATTGTAAATTAACTATACTTAAATTGAAAAAAATAAAATTATAGTTGCTTTGATGAGAGTAGAGGAAGGGAGGCCTGAGGTTGGTGGCTGCACCCAAGAATATTTTGCAGGTAGGATTGAGAAGACTTGGTAGAAAGATGAGGCAGGAGGTGTAAGGGAGAAGAAGGCATCAAAATGCCTCTGAGGTTTGGGATTTGTGCCCCCAGATGAAGGGCAACCAGGGTGCTGGCAGGAGGGTGAAAGCCTTGGCAGTTCACACTGCTGGGATCTGCTGGAACAGGCGCCTTGTTGGTAAGGACCACAGCTGAGTTCCCTCCCCAGCGCCTGGCTCCTGACCTGGTCAACAGCAGGTGCGGGGTCAGTGCAGCGTTGAGGGTCCCTTCAAGCCAGTCTCCCTCGAGAGGGTCAGGAGAGAACCTGACAACAAACAGAGCTGGCCAAAGTGGAGGGCCATCCAAACTCAGTTTGGAAGCGATGAGAATAAGGCTTAAAATATCTGGGGTAGGGTGGCGTTTCTGCAACGAACAGTGAAAAAGTGGCCATGGGGCTTCCCTGGTGGCACAGTGGTTGAGAGTCCGCCTGCCGATGCAGGGGACGTGGGTTTGTGCCCCGGTCCGGGAAGATCCCACATGCCGCGGAGCGGCTGGGCCCGTGAGCCATGGCCGCTGAGCCTGCGCGTCCGGAGCCTGTGCTCCGCAACGGGAGAGGCCACAACAGTGAGAGGCCCGCGTACCGCAAAAAAAAAAAAAAAAAAAAAAGTGGCCATGATTTACCCATCAATTTCTCAAGGTGGCTTTTGACTGCCTGAGTCCCCCTCCTCCTTTCACGCCTTCCCTCCAGTCTCTCTCTCGGTGATGATCCCTCCTTTCCCTCTAAGAGCCTGTTTCCAGAGTTCACTTTGGAAGGGACCCTCCAAGCTCCTTCCTACTTAAAGCCTCTGCACATACTGTCCTTTGTGTTGTGAGTGCCTGTCGCTCCACCCTACCCCACCTCGGTAACTCCTTCTGTCCTTCTGCGCCACTTGTCACCTGCTCAGGTAGCCTTCCCAGAGCCCCTGGCCCCAATTATTCATTCCCACAGCATCCGTTACTTGTCCTGTGTGGCCCTTCTCACTGCTGTCATGAATTCCATATTCTTGTCCTTTTCTCTCCCTCTCAGTAGTTTATGGTCCCCTTTTCCTGGAACTGGGCCAGCACAGAGATGTGTTCAATGACCAGTTACTGAATGAATGAATGAATGAATGGGCTGGGGTTATCCAGTCTTAGGGCTGGATGAGCCACCAACAAACTCATATTTTCCAAAAGTATTTCGGAAAGAAGAGATTTTGCTTGACACTCCCTAGGCATATCTGCATTTTATGAGATGAAGCAAACCTTGGGCTAAAGGAATGCACCTCTTGTAATGGAGAAAGTATTTTAAAAATATTAAATGCCTGTGGTTTTCATCCAACTCCTCTATAAATAATGTTGTCTACAGCCATCCTCCCGTGATTGCTCCAGTGAAGGGTGAATGTCACCTTGGGAACGAATATGCTATGAGGTAGGAAATGCCCAGACTGGACAAGAAGAGGAAGGAGAAAGCCCCTTCCTGGCAGGTGAGAGGTGAGTGGAAAGTGAAGGGTGTGGTCGTGTAGGGGATGCAAGCAATGTGACACCGGAGGACCACCCTCCTTAGGGCTGGGACAACTGCCTCTACATAAGCAACAGCTTGAGTGTCCAGATGGGATAGATCACTGGGAGGCTGTGGTTCTGGGAGCAAAGCAGACACCAGCAGCTGCCTTGCAGAAGGCACTAGCGAGTACTCAGAAGGCACAGTGTGGACAAGGGGTCCCCTCTCCCCAGTGTCATAAACACGAAGACTAGACAGGACTGTTTGAACTCAGAGGAGATGCTTCAAACTGAGGAAGTGGAGTCGTCTTTAAATAGCAAGCTTAAAATATCCATTCCTGAACCCACCACCCAACATGCATCCCCAGTGGCAAGAGGTTTGGGGAAAGGAGAAGATCAGTTATACAAAATAAAGCTGCTACGTTTTCTTTGCACATCTGAGTAGCAGTGTGATTGAAATGGCGATCCCCCTGCCTCCACACCCTGTGATGGTAGAACCTTAGGCTGGCCTTAATATTACCCCGAAAGATGTTTGCCTGTCAGCACCATCCCAGCCACTCAACAATTCCAAGCCTGCTTTCTTCTCCGTGATGTGCTTTGCCCCCTCATCCTCTTCCATCCCTTTTGCAATGACGATGCCCAGCACTGAATGACTGCAGTAGTCCAACAGCAAATATGAAGTGGGGGTCTTGGGGCTGAGCTGGACAGGTTCCTAGTCTTCCAGCTCAGCTTCCCAGGCCCCCAGACTCTTTTACCTGAGACAGTGACGCACAGGAAACACCAGCGACCATGGAGGTGTGTGTGTCTGCATCCATCCATCCTTCCTCATGTCCGAGATGGGCTGTCTCAGCCTCACCTGTCCGTGTGCAGATGCCGGAGCCTTGGCTGCATCCAACCATCCCCTCACAGGTTCTGTACTCTTCGTCTCTTTAAGCGAGCACACTGACTCCACCATGCTCTTATGTGGACACTCTTGCCTACAGATCCCACTGCTAAAAATTAATACCCGGTCTTTCAGTTCCCGGCTCATCCTCTGGTTCACTTCAGTTACTCTCTGCTCCTACGAGGAGTTAAATATTCCTGTCATGGCTTGACCCCTTTGCAAATGTCTGATGGTCGTATCACGAAACAATGGCAAGGCAGTTTAATTGCATCCTTTTTTTAAAACTGCATATTCACATCTGATGCAGGATCATAATGCTTAGCACTCACGAGAGAACTTTTCATCTTCAAAGCACTGCGCTACCATTAAAGGCCACATTTGCTGAAGACAGATTCGCTTTCCTTTGTGTCACGCTGAATCACATCAGATTGATTTAGAGGGGACAAGTAGCAGGGGACGCCTTAAAATGCTGAGTTGTGCTTGAAGACAGGCTGAAAATAAGCACTGGAGAGATCTCAGGATAATTGTCATTTCCATCTCAATTCCTCTCAGTTGTGTCCCAGTCATGCTTCTTATTTCCTTTTTTGGGCAAGCTAGGGTATATGATGCTGCAGTAACAAACCATCCCCTGATTGCAAAGGCTTAAGATGTCAGAAGTTGATTTCTGACTCATGCTACATATCCAGTGGCTCACCTGGGGCTTTGCTCCATTTCTCCTCTGCACGAGGGACCCGAGATGTACGTGTGGCCCAGCAATTGAAACGATGACAAATGTCATTCAAAGGAAAAGAGACAGTGTGGGTAATCACACACTGGTTCTTTAAAGTTTCCGCCTGGAATTGGCACATGTCACTTCTGGTCACAATTCATTGGCAAGCAGGTCATATGGCCACATCTCTCATAAGCCTGAGACCTGTCACGACCTTCTAAATCTCTCTCTGATCACTTTCCTTCCTCTTCATTTCTACCAAACCCACCAGCCTCTCTCCTTGCCTAGACTTCTGCGGGAGTCCCTATCTGATTTCCCTAAATTCCTTCTTGTTTCTTTCTCTCGATCTGCTGTCCATACTCCAATCCGAGTGAATTTTTCAGTATGCAAATCTGATTTCATTGCCCTCATCTCAAGTTAAACCATTTCACTGGCTTTCCATTGCTCTTAAAACACAGACCCTCCCGCCCAGTGTCCGACAGATGCATGGATAAAGAAGATATGGTACATATATACAATGGAATATTACTCAGCCATAAAAAGGAATGAAACTGGGTCATTTGTAGAGACATGGATGGACCTGGAGACTGTCATACAGAGTAAGTCAGAAAGAGAAAAACAAATATCGTCTATTAACGCATATATATGAAATCTAGAAAAATGGTACAGATGAACCAGTTTGCAAGGAAGAAATAGAGACACAGACGTAGAGAACAAACGTATGGACACCAAGGGGGGAAAGGGGGTGGTGGATGAATTGGGAGATTGGGATTGACATAAATACACTAATATGTATAAAATAGATAACTAATGAGAACCTGCTGTATAGCACAGGGAACTCCACTTTGCTGTACAGTAGAAACTAACACAACATTGTAAAACAACTATATCCCAATTAAAAAACAAAACAAAGCACAGACACCCTCCGCCACTCCCTGCCAGCCTCATCTCAAGTCACACTTCCTATCACTCTCCTTCCATGGCCTCGTTTTGTTTCTGTTCAGCTGTGTATTCCCACAGCCTAATTGCATAATGTATGTATCGCATAGCCTAATCTCCATACATATTGATTGATTCAATGAACAAATGAATGTGTGAATTTCTCTCAAGTTTGTCTCCCATTTCTATTTGCCCAAATATCCAGTTCAGGTCAAAGACAAATCCCTTTGTGTACTTTCCTTATGATGTTTATCTTATGCTTCCTTAGTCTACAATCATTGTGAATTTGTCTCTCCTTCTCCTGTGGTGTCTAGGACTTTCAGAGCCTTGCCCATCATAGACACTTAGCATATGGCGTTAAATAGACCTGAAGTAGCTAAACTCACCCTTTCTGGTTTTGATACAGAAGGAAGTCTGCACGGTGTCCCTGTCATACCCCGTGGGGTCTGGCTCTGCCCGTCTCCCTGACCTCATCCTCATCTCTGCCTCTTCACCCCATTCATCCCTCTCTAAAGGACGCTCTAGCCCCAGGTCTTTGCATGATTGTCTCCCTCAATTAATTCAGGTAACTACTCAAATCTCTCCAGAAAAGTCTTCCTAATCAAAAATGGCACAGCCGGGCTTCCCCGGTGGCACAGTGGTTGAGAGTCCTGCCGATGCGGTACGCTGGCCTCTCACTGTTGTGGCCTCTCCCGTTGCGGAGCACAGGCTCCGGACGCGCAGGCTCAGCGGCCATGGCTCACGGGCCCAGCCGCTCCGCGGCATGTGGGATCCTCCCAGACCGGGGCACGAACCCGTGTCCCCCGCATCGGCAGGCGGACTCTCAACCACTGCGCCACCAGGGAAGCCCGGCACACCCTTTTTTCTATTTTTAAGTCATTCTCTCTTTCTAAATTGTTTATTACAGCTTTTATAAGGGCATGTTATATAAATATAAGTAAATAAATATTTATTTTCTGACCCTTCATTGGGATGTATAGTCCATGAGGGTGGGAGCCATTGCTTATCATAATATCTTCAGCCTCTGGAATGGTGTTTGGCACAGAGGGGATCAATGAACACCTGTGAATGAATGAATGATTATTAAGTACGATGCCAAATAACTAGCTAGTTTTGTCACTGGGGGAAATAATTAAGAGATTTAACTTGATGGTTTGATATTTGGGTTGTAGTGTAACAGGTATTTTCTAGTTGTTCTTGTAGGAATAGTTGGGATTGTCTTTCAAATTTCAATCTATTTCTCTTTCCACTTCCGTGTCTCTTTCTGACTCCGCCTCTCACTTTCTCAACCAAAAGTCTTACACAAATATACACATACATCTCCTCAGAACAACTTTATTAGATCATTAGCTGAGGTGATGGAAAGTTGACTCTCTTTGATTTCATTCTTCATGTGTTGTAAATTTCAAATAAATTAAGCTCATCCCAAGAAAACAAAGTATTCATTTTGCAGTTTTCTGAGAATTATTGGAACCAGGTCTTCAACACGAGATATGAGTCTATAAATATTTCCAATCCTTAAAGCAGTAATTACATTTAGGTGCTGATTCACATGTAAATGCTTTCATATTTCCACCACATGCATGTTGGAGTGTACACATTTTTCTTTTCTTTTTGTTCTTTTTTTTTTCTTCAGAAAAGCATATAAAATACAAATCTTTCTACTTCAAAGTGGCAGCAGAGGAGTTAGAGTTCTAAATATTCTCTGATTTGGAATGGTGTTCCACTAGCATGAAACCAACATTTCATCAAAGTGGTTTGCTTCAATCAGGGTTGTACCAGTGAGATATAAATTATAAATCATATCTTCTGTTTTACATGGGAAACAGGAACTCGGAGGTGGATCGTGTTCGAACAGATGGACTCGAGGTGGTTTCATGTTTTCTGCTTATGTTTTGCTTCTAATGTCGTTTTCAAAGATTCCATCATTAACTTCAGAGGCGCCCAGGCAAAGAACTTTCAACAACTAAATATGGGTTTTGGCAAAGGTTCCAGCTGCCAAACAAGGCAGGGTGGCGTGGGGTGCCTGGGAAGCACAAACAGACCAGAGGGGTGGGCACAGGGAAGGGGGAACAGCAGGGGACAGAGAAGGAACATCCCCCCCCCCCCACTGCATTCGCAGTCCCCCTCAGCGAAGTAATGTGGGACTGACTTTATCTGCATCCCGTTGATTACACTGGGCTCCAGTTTCCTAGCTATTCAGTATTCAGAATCAGTAATAGGAGGAGTTTGGACCGAATTGGGGCTGATATGCTGTGATTCTGCTGTATAAGGTGTTGAATGTTGAAATACATTTGTTAAAAAGCCCCCTCTAGGGACTTCCCTGGTGGTCTAGGAGTTAAGACTCCGCACTTCCACTGCAGGGGGCGCGGGTTCCATCCTTGGTCGGGGAACTAAGATTCTCACATGCCTTGTGGTACGCCAGAAAAACCCACAAAAAACAAAAAAACCCTCTATTGGTTTCCTGGAGCTGCTATAACAAATAACCACAGGCTGGGAGGCTTAACACAATAGAAATGTATTCTCTTACAGTTTTGGAGGCTAGATATCCAAAATCAAGGTGTGAGCAGGGTCACGCTCCCTCTGAAGGCTTTAGGAGAGAGT
>NW_020173491.1:6365903-6376730 GCF_003031525.2 Neophocaena asiaeorientalis asiaeorientalis | reverse complement strand
TTTATTTATTTTTTTTGCGGTACGCGGGCCTCTCACTGTCGTGGCCTCCCCCGTTGCGGAGCACAGGCTCTGGACACGCAGGCTCAGCGGCCATGGCTCACGGGCCCAGCCGCCCCGCAGCACGTGGGATCCTCCCGGACCGGGGCACGAACCCGCGTCCCCTGCATCGGCAGGCGGACTCTCAGCCACTGCGTCACCAGGGAAGCCCCCCTCTTCTTCTTATAAAGGGCACCAGATGATTTCATCTTGTGATCCTTAACTAATAACATCTGCAAAGACCTTATTTTCTAACTAAGTTTGCCTTTCTGAGGTTGTGGATGAACATGAATTTTGGGGGGGCACTATCTCACACAGGACACCCTCTGAATGCCTCTGCTGCGCTGGCTTTCTTTGCTCTTTCCTTGGACTCCCTGAACCTGCCCTGCATCCAGCAAGTAAAGTATTATTTCCTGGCACAGCAGGGCACCTCAGGACCCCGCTCCATGCCTCTGGATAGGACTAGAGGATCCGAAGGGCCCTGTCTGCTCTGGCATCCTGACCCAGCCAACAGCACAGACAGTACAAGGGGAGAGCAGAGATGAGCCCGGGGAGGACCAAAGAGGCTTCAGACGTAGGTGGAGGGAAGACGTGATTGGGGAGCGTATTCTGGGAAGGCTGGGACCCAGTGCTGTGGTGTGTACATGTGTGTACGTGAGTGTGTGTGTGCATGTGTAGCCGGGGTGGAGGTGTGTGTTGAGAGCAACCTCTGCTTAGCCAGACTGGATGCCTTCACTATGTGACCGGGCAAACAAGGTTTTCATACACCGAAACTTTTACCTGTGTTGTTTCTTCGCCTGGAGCGTTCTTCTTCCTCTTCTTAGGCTGTATTCCTCATCCTTCAAGGCTTTCTGGAATTTGGTTCATAATGATTGTGCTGAGGATCCATTCCTTATATTTCCCCTGCTCTGAACTACAAGGCAAGGAGAGGTGGGGCCAGAGCCCTGCAGGCTACATTTCCCAGGTCCTGAGTCAGCTGGATTCAACCAATGGGAGGCACTGCTGGGCCCTGGAGGGTGGGAGGAAGGGAGAAGCCAGGGTATTTTTCCACTCCCTCTCTGCCTCTGGTGGGGTCTCCAGCAGCAGCTGTGTCTCCTCCAGAGTTCCAGTTTCCCTGGGCTGACCTTCAGTAGTTCCGTCTTTCTCTGGGTCACGCCTGGCCCCTGGCTCGCATAACCCCCCCTCCTCCCTTTGTCTCTCCAGCTTAGGGGTGGTACCTGCATCCTGCTATTGTTAAGATCTCAGCTGCTTCCCAATCCCATGTTTGACTTTCTCTACCATAGGTAACCAGTTCCCTGTATTAAATTCCTTCTGTTTTAAATACTCAGACTATTTGACTGAAGTGCCTTTGTTGTAGCACCATCCACACTGGTTTGCCGTTCAGCTATTTATCTCTCTGCCTCTCCAACGAGATGATGAATTTGGAATGAGCAGGACCTGTGTTTTCCTGATTTTTGGACCCTCTCCCAGATCAGAGCCTTCTTCTCCCATCCTGCCCTGTCCAGGGCTTTTCACAGAGTAGGTTTCCATTACCTGTCTGTTGGTTTAATGAAGAAATGGTAGACAAGATCAGCTTTCCACAAGCCTGAAAACTGGAGAGACTGTCTTCTCTTTCCTTGACACAATTTACAGGAGTTTTTTCTTTGCCTAGCACTTGTCACAGTGTATCGTTGTAGCTATTTGCACGTTCATTTGATTAAGGTCTATCTTTTCTCTTTATCCTCAAGGAGCAAAGCATGGAGCAGTTGGCTGAACCCACTACAATGTGCTAGCACAGGGCCTAGCAGATAATAAGTGCTCATGAAAACTTTACTAAATGACCTATGGATAGTTCAGGCGGGCTTTCAGAATTTCTAATTGCTTTGATCTTAAAGAGAAAACTTTGCTTACTTTGGAATAAAAGGGAAAATATATTGGAAATAAATAAAATTGAAAGACAGAGAAAGTATTTAAAAATATTTTTGCTTGCATGACCAAAATAATGTTCCCTTTCACTCTTACTGACTATTAAAGACTTTATCTCAGTTGACTTTAGAGATCTCTGTTAAACAGGGAAAGAGAAAGATTATTTCCCCTCCTGCAGCTGCAGAGACATGGGAGGGCCTCTCTTCCCCATCATTCCGTGACTCTCAGGGTGGCCCTTTGCTGAACCCTGCACTTATCAGACTCCAGTATTTTGTAGGTTACACATCTGAGTCTCTCACAAGCAGGAGGGCAGGAACTGTGTTGGGTCATTAGTGCTGATCAAAAACGCTCCAGGTCTTCCCTTCTTCCAGCACGTGATAGGATTGCATTTCCAGGCCCCCGTAAAGGTAGGCATGGCAATGACATGTGAGCAGAAGGGACACGTGTCACTTCCAGAAGGAAGCTTAAAGAGTGAACGCGTGATTTACTACATCATTTTCCCACTCCTGCAGATATGCGGAAGCTCCTGTCCAGCCTGGGTCCCTGAGAAATTAAGAGGAGCAGAGCCCCCTGCTGACCTGTGAAGTCAACTCCCTGTTTTACCATTCTGAGATGCTTGTTTTTGTAGCATGATCCAACATCTCCTGACTGATATTCATACCTTATTCACTTTTCTAGCTCCTGGATCCAGGATAGTACCTGACATATTATGGGCCCTCAATAATTATTTACCAAATTAATAAATGAATGAAGACAGAGTCCTTACCTTCCAAAGGAACAGTTTTCATGTGAGTCAACTGAGTAGGAAGGAGGTGAGGGTGGGAATAGAGAAAATGCCAAAGGTGAGTTTGTTGTAGAAGTAGATGGATTAATTCCCAAACTGGAATGCTAGCACCTGTCCAATCCTGTCTCCTTGGCAGGCTTAAAGATTAAAATATAACTCTCTGGATATTGACTTTAGCAGTGCCTTGGTAGTTAAAAAAATTTAAAAAGGCAAAAAAAAGAATTAATACTTGACTGCTGAGCTAAAGCGAGCCAGAGGAATCAGCAGGTGGTGAGTAATCCACTCCCCTCCCCTCATTTCTTTTCTCATGGCTTAATTAATTAATTTAAAAAAATTGAATTAATTTACAATATTATATTAGTTTCAGGTGTGCAGCATAACGATTCAGTATTTTTGCAAATTATACTCCATTAAAATGTATAACATGGGAATGGCTATAAATCCCTGTGCTGTACAATATATCCATGTAACTTATCTATTTTATACATTGTAGCTTGTATCTCTTAATCCCATACCCCTACCTTGCCTCTCCCCTATGCACTCTCCCCACTGGTAACCACTAGTTTGTTTTCTTTATCTGTGAGTCTCTTTCTGTTTTGCATATGCATTCGGTTTTTTAAGAATTTTTTATTTATTTTATTTTATTTTTTTGGCTGCGTTGGGTCTTCGTTGCTGCGCACGGGCTTTCTCTAGTTGCGGCGAGCGAGGGTTTCTCTTCATTGTCGTGGGTGGGCTTCTCATTGCGGTGGCTTCTCTTGTTGTGGAGCACAGGCTCTAGGCGCGCGGGCTTCAGTAGGTGGGACATGTGGGCTCTGTAATTGTGGCTCGCGGGCTCTAGAGCGCAGGCTCAGTAGCTGTGGCGCACGGGCTCAGCTGCTCTGCGGCACATGGGATCTTCCCAGACCAGGGATTGAACCTGTGTCCCCTGCACTGGCAGGCGGATTCTTAACTCCTGCGCCACCAGAGGAGTCCCTGTTTTATTTTTTAGATTCCACATATAAGTGATATCATACTGTATTTGTCTTTCTCTGTCTGCCTTATTTCGCTAAGCATAACAGTCTCTAGGTTCATCCATATCAGGGCTTAATTTAGTTGGGCTAATTTATCTGCTCTCCATTGCTCTTGTCTATTCACAGATTCCTCCTTCGGTTTAGTCTGCAGATATGGTGAGTAGCTACTAGGCGCCAGCTCCTGGCTTAGGTAATAGGCGATACAATGTGATCTATTCTCTTTAGAAACTCACAGTTGCGTAGGGAGAAAAGCCCAACGTAGGTGCTGTCACGCCCAGGCCCGAGATGCTTGGGGGAACCCCACTCAGCACCTGCAAGAAGTAACTGTGCATTTCCCCCTAACGTCCTCGGAACCTCGATTCCTTACTCCTCCAAAGTCCTTTAAATTGCTGCCCCATCCATGACCAGCACAGCAACTCTTGGAAGGAGGAAAGGCAAGTCGTATTCTCTTTATTTGCAAGATGGGGAAGCAGAGGCACTGAGGGAGTAGGACATTCAGCCGAGGTCAGTGTCAGAGCTGAGGTGGGGACTTTGTGGTCGAGATTTCTAGAGTCAGAGGAGACCAACCCCTCATTTCTAGGCAAAGAAACCAGTCCGGCACAGACCAGCGGCTTCCTCAAGGCCACTGGACTAGTTCTCTGGGTCTGCAAGATGCCAGGGTGTGTCTTATCCAAGCCACACAGGCTATTTAAAAAGCCAGGTTCATGCTGATTGGTTTTGCTTCAAATCAAAACCAACTAGATACAAGAGTCAGAAACATCAGGCAGACGACTGCCTTCTCCAGACCCTCCTCGCCCTGACATGCACGGATGAAACAGACCTGATTCTGGCCCGCACGCTGAGTGGACGTCCTAACAGCCCGGGATGCCAGTTGCACATAATCAATGTTGTTGGTTGTTTGTGCCAGCGTCCCTTAACACCAGAAGCCGAGGAGGCAGGTGGATAATTTTGCACTGGGGGAGAAGGAAAGCAGGCCTACCAGGTATCTGTTACTCGGAGAGAGATGAAAGAGAATCAGCAGGTTCTTTTCGAAGCTGAAAACAGCCCGCGTCACGTGGATGGCCGGCCAGCTGGGCGACAGGAATTTCTTCCACTGTGGTTGACCGGACCAGGAAAACTTCTCTGGGCTGCTTGTGTTAATAGGTTGTTAATGATTGATGCGGGGATCTTTTATGTCACCAAATGAAAGGCAGAAACAAGGGGCCTGACTTTGGAGTTGATGACTAGACCAGCACTTGTTCCATGCAAAGGCGGAATTTTAAAACATTTATGTTGGCTGAGCTTGAGCTGGGCTACACAACAGCTCGTTGGAGGAATGAAACGATCTTCTCTGGTGCTCGCCTTCCTTTGTTCTTTCACTCAGACATTAAAAATACAGCAGGCTAAAAGGAGAAAATAAATTTCAAAGATCCTGCTAGATGTCAGGTGCAAAGAGGAGGCGAGATGCGGGGTGAGTTTGCTAAACAGATAAAGCAAGTGGGTAGGGATGTGTAGTAGATTCCTTGGAGACAGAGACCTCACGCTGTCCAGCCTCCTTGGGGTATTTCTTATACACGGACCTAGTGCACCTGCTACCCTATTTCCTGAGTTAGGGTTTTTTACAGAGCATTCTAGAGTGCCATAGTGAAATAGCTTTTGTCTGTGCTCTTGTCTCTGAGAGTGGCTTGGATACTTCAAAACAATAAACTTATTTATTGATGTATAATATAAATACAGAAAAGTAATTTCTGGAAATCACGAATGTGCACCTTTATATATATATGTGTTCACTAATTGAATACACCCGTGTAACCCCCACTGGCATCAGTGAACAGAACATTAGTTTGGACACATATTATTGCTCTGGAACTCTCTTCCCATTGCAGATCAGATTCTCACATACTTTGATAATAACTAGGGTGACCATATAATTTATCTTCCCAACTGGGAAACCTTTGGGAGTAAAAATGTACAACAGGCATACATTGGAATTGTCCCAGGAAACTAGGATATGTGCTCACCGCACCAATAACAACAGAACACATTTATCAAGCGCTGTGTTCTTGAGTCTCCATTTGGTACTGCTGTGTACCATCCTTTTGCTGCCTTCTCTCCCTGCTTTGGGATCCAGGACGTGGACTCTTGTGTACCACATATCTGCGTTTCATTGCCCTTTGGCTTCAGCCAGTGGGAAGCCCAACAGGAGATCCTAGGTTGGGAGGAGAGAGAAGTGGGAGCATTTCTTTCTTGCTCCCTCCCTCCACCGGCACAGCATCTCTGGCTGTGGCTTCCTCCTTCCATGTCTACAGCTCTTGCCAGGTTGGCCCTCCTCCAAGCCCCAGTCCTCTCTGGCCTCCACTAGCACAATTTCCTCTCCTTGACTTTCAGGGCTAAGAGATGGAGCAGTTTTTCTCTACTGCTAGTTTTTAGGTGCTTGGTTCCTACACCTGCCCAGACCTCTGTGAGTAGTTCCTTCATTGTAGCTTTCTCATTGGAACCTCCCAAGTGAATTGTTTCTTGCCAGGATCCTGACTGATACAACTGCTTGCTATGAGCCACTACTTTATCCACATCAACTCATTATGTCCTTACAATAGTCCACGAAGTGATGACTATTATTATCTCCTTTTCGTAGATAACAGACTAAGGACAGAGATGTTAAATCATTTACTAAGACGTACGGGGAGAAAGTAGTGTAATCGATTCTTACAGGAGTGACTGGAATCTAGGGACAGTGAAATAGGTCTTTCTCAGAAGGCACTCAAACCGATGACTTCGGGGCCTCTGACCACATCCCGTAATGACCAGGCAGCTCCTAGCAGTTCAGTGCAAACCCTGCAATTCAGAGAAGAGACTCAGATAAGAATAAGACTCATGCTGGCTTTCATCAGACAGGTAAAGCATCGACCGTCTACATTTTTGTCTTTTTGAGCCATTGCTTTAATATTGTAGAGCAGTAAGGTCTCCAGACCTGGAGCATCAGCTCCTCCTGGGAATTTGCTAAAAATGTGAAATCCCGGGCCTCACCCCAGACCTACTGAATCCGATTATCTGCAGTGGGGTCCAGCAACCTGTATTTTAAGAAGCCCCTCGGGGGATACTGATGCTCTGGCCCTTGGGCTCTTGCAGCTTCCTGCCTGAAGCCTGACCCTATCTGGCTTTCAGAGTTCCTTGGGATTTCCCAAATTCTTTCTTTTTCTGATGGGATTGAGAATAAGTGAGTAGATGACATGAAACCCTCAGTATCCCTGCCTTCCTGCTTCCCCTGTGGACCCCATCTCTATTTGTGCAGCTGTTAAAATCATTGAAGAAGTTGTTCATGAATATTTCAGGGCCTCAGACAAATCCCGAGTCTGATTAGAAGAGCACAGAGGGAAGAACCCCAGAACTGGCTGCCCTTACAGGCTGTTGCAATAGAACTAGGTATTTATTCATTGAATCCTTGTGGGGCCCCCAAATCTGGAAGGAGGAGGTCTTGGTCAACCTCTTTCTGATGAAGGGTAGAGGTTATGAAGGGTAGAGGTGATGGTTGACCTCCTCCATGCCCAGAAGTTTCTAGAGGAAGACTGATGGGGACTTTCTCAACCCTGCGATTTATGTGGGGCTCCATTACTTGGCGATAAGTAACAGAAACTAAATTAAAGAGAAACGAAAGAAGTCTATTAGAAGGTGTATCAGTTAGGGTTCAATCAAAGAAACAAAACCAGTAGAGGATATATATTAAGAGGTTTATTGCAAGGAATTGGCTGGCTAAGCAAGTCCTAAATCTGAAGGATAGGCCATCAGGAAGGGCAGGCTGGAACTGTCAGGCATGGGCTGAAGCTGTTGTCCACAGGAAGGATTTCTTCTCTTCTAGAAAGCCTCCATTCTGCTCTTAAGGCCTTTCACCAGATTGAATCAGCCCTGCCCAGATTATCTAGTATAATCTCCCTATCAAAAGTCAACTGATTAGGGACCTTAATCACATCTAAAAATTCCTTCATAGTAGCACTGACGTTAATATTGATTAAATAACTGGAGACTGTAGCCTAGCCGCATGGACTCATAAAACTGACCATCAGAGAAGGGCATGGAATAGTTCCAAGAATAAAGGAAAAGCCACACTAAAAGAATCAAGGACTTTTCTAAAATCCAAGTAGCAGAGGTACATGGAATTCTTCTTCTGGGAACCATATTTAGGGAGAAGATTTCCAAGCAATTTTGACCTCATATGATTTCTCTCCCAGTTACAATTCTTGGATTGATGTGATACCTTCAATTCAATTCCTTCATTCCCTCTATACATTTGCCCTCTCTCACAAGGAGAACAGTGGCTCCCAACAATATTGATATATTGACTGATTTGCCCTATCTTACAATACACACAAATTCATTTCAGATTTGCTACCTGGATACTCCTATGGACAAAAGATGCTTTAAGTAAAGTTCAAGATTGCTTTATACTTATTTTGTTCTTAGACTATATCCCACAATACGTGAACAGTCAGAATATTATGTTCAGAAGTTGCTAGAAGTACTTTTTGTGTGGGTGTGTGGTTATATTATCATCGTGATATATAGTTCAGTTCATTCATATCTCTTTGATTTCAATGTTAGGGTTTGCTTTCTAGACCCTTTTAAATTTAATTCTGTTCTTTTAAAATATTCACAAGGTTCACACGTCAGAGCCTTATTTAAAAGTGTGTATTCAGTAAAGTCTCCTTCCCATCCCCCTCTCTTTTGCCCTTTTCCAGCCCATCATAATAAGAAACAATTTTCATTCATTTCTGGTTTACCTTTCCTCAGTTTCTTTTTACAAAAATACGATATATATATGTTCTCATTTCCTCATGTTTCTTACACAAAAGTTAGCATCTATATACATTAAATTAAAAAAAATTGTGGTAAAAAATACATACACAAAACTTACCATCTTAAGTGTATGTTCAGTACTGTTAAATATATTCACACTGATGTACAACAAAGCTTTAGAATTTTTTCATTTTTCCAAACTAAAACTCTATACCCATTCACTTCCCTCTCCCTGCAGCCTTTGGCAGCCACCGTACTTACTGTTTCTTTTTTTTTTTTAATTCAAACTGATCATATTCTTTATTTTATTTTCATTTTTTAATTTTTGGCCGTGCCGCGCGGCTTGTGGGATCTTAGTTCCACCACCAGGGGTTGAACCCGGGGCCCCGGCAGTGAAAGCACTGAGTCCTAACCACTGGACCTCCAGGGAACTCTCCATGCTTATTGTTTCTGTGAAACAGACTAGCAGTCCTGTTGAGTCAAAGGAGGGGAGACCAGTGAGGGTGTTGGCCTTCAGTGTCTCAATTGTCATAGCAACAGGCAGAGTGGAAATGTTATCATAAATGAAGAAACAGAGACTTGGGCTCTAGTCAAAGAAGCAGACCCAAAAAAGTAAATAAATGAAAACATGGCCAGTTGTCATAAAAGCCATGAGAAAAGATAAAATGAGGCTGACATGGGAGTTGGGGGAGAACCTAGGGAGGACTCTATTCAAAAGAGTGAGAAGGAGTTAGCTAAGAGAAGAAGGGAACAGGAGGGGATCATATCGGGTGGTGGGAACAGCATGTACAAAGGCCCTGAGTCAGGAATGTGTGGACTGTGCTGGAGAAACCGAGGGAAAGAGTTTGGGGTTTACTCTAAGTAGCTCCCTCTGTTTATCTCCCATTTCACATGCTCCTGCATGTGCTGCGTTAGCTCCAGTCCAGCTGTTCCATTCTTTGGGGTAGAACGTGGAGCCATTTCTTAATTGCTCTATATTTAGCTTTGTTTAAAAATCTATAATTTAAAAACCACCAAGGGTTGGGCTGGTAATTGAGTTTCCATGGTCCATTTACTCCTTGGCCTTTGCTCCTGAGCTGGCCTACCAAGGTGACGGCGTGTGCCAGTCCCAATGGAAGTATTTGTTAGCAGAATATCTGCCCCCCCAGAGCTGACCCGGCTCTAGTTGCCAAATCCCAAAACTAATCTCAGGGCCTCTTAGTTTAGTTTCCTACGAAGGGGGGCTGGAGAGGGACAGCAGAATACCTGGGGCTTAGTGGAGTGGGTGGAGAATGGCATCACAGGTCCTGTATCAATTTAAGCCTAGGCTGTGCTATTTATAAACCACATTGCTTCCTGTCTCTGGGCCTCAGTTTCCTCGCCTATCAAATGGATTAGATGAACTCAGGTGTCCTGAATCTAGAAGGTATTCTTATTTACTATTAGTGGGATTGTCAGTTGGTACATCTTGTTGCAGGGTTGTTTGACCGTATCACAATTTTAAAGGCACTTTCTCTCTGTTCCAGCAGGTCCACCTCTAAGAATCTTTCTTCCAGATGTGCTCACACTTTTGTACATTTAAGCATGCACTGTTTGTAAGAGCAAAGGATCGGAAACCACCTGAATGTCCATCATTAGGGAACAGCTTATATAAATTACGGTGCGTCCGTACAAAGGAATATTATGCAGCCTTTGAAAAGAGGGCGGCTCTCTTTATATGGATAAGATGCCTAAAATGTATCATTGTGTAAAGTGGCAAAATATTAGTGCATTTGTGGTTTTTGAAAAGGTAATGACGTAATATGTTTGCCTGGCCTATTGTATCCCTAGAAAGAGAAGGAACTGGTAACAGTGGTTGTCACAGGAGCCTTCAGGACAGAGTGGGAGGGAGGGTCCTTTTCACTACATATGCCATCGGTACAACTTGAAGTATTTCCCAAATGCATAATTAATCAATTAAATAACAAATTTTAAAGTTTTAAATGCCTATAGAACCCAGATAGGTAACATAAGTGACTGAAACAGGCTAGGAGTGAAACGCCAGGGAGCAGTGGGGATGTTGGTGACCTGGAGTGCTCAAGTCCGCAGAAAGGGGCAGCTGTCAACCTCACTTGACTGTGCCCATGGGGCAGGGGACCAGTGTAGCCAGACCTGATTTCCCAAGAGAAATAGAAACTGACATTTTAATGTGAACTCTTCTGATGCTTAAGTGTTGGCAACTGATTAAAACTCTGATAAACAAAACAAAACTCTGTGGGTCCAAAAAGTCTGGGGCCAGCATTGGTTTCTGGCATCCAGTTGGTAGCTGATGTATTAGGTGCATTTTTTTTTTTTTTTTTTTTT
>NW_020173491.1:6333087-6365418 GCF_003031525.2 Neophocaena asiaeorientalis asiaeorientalis | reverse complement strand
CTTTTTTTTTTTTTTTTTTTGGGCCTCTCACTGTTGTGGCCTCCCCCGCTGCGGAGCACAAGCTCCGGACGCCCAGGCCCAGCGGCCATGGCTCACGAACCCAGCCGCTCCACGGCATGTAGGATCTTCCCGGACCGGGAAACGAACCCGTGTCCGCTGCATTGGCAGGCGGACTCTCAACCACTGCACCACCAGGGAAGCCCTATTAGGTGCTTTTTAAGTTTCCTTTCAGTTTTGACAGTCCTCTGCCCGGGGCAACTGCAGCCACTGCACACATATTTGCAAGCACAAAATGGGTTCTTTTCAGGTTGTTACTAGTAACTGTGCAAATGGTGGCCCTGACACAGTGATGGCTCCACACCAGCTGCCGTGGTAAATGGGAAAATCACTGGGCTTTAGTAAACACGGGATGCTTGATTGGAGGCCAGCCTCGGTATTTTCATCCATGAAATGGAGACAGCCACCAACTTGCCCTGCCTGTAGTTGTAAGGATCATATGAATTGTTGAATATAAGAGTGTTTTGAAAGTGGCAGGGTGTGCATATGACGTTGTTTCAAGGACACAAAGCCTGGGCGGCCAGCATCAGCCCTCCCGGTCACTTTCCTTCCTTCTCCCATCCTCACGGGACCTTGGAGAGTTTTCAGTCCCATAGAGGAAGTTCAGCGAAGCCAATGTTACACCCATCCAGACCCTAATCCTACTCCAGCAAATTCACCAACCCTAAATGGATAAACATGCACGCCTGTGTTCAAGCTCACATCCTCTCAACATATTAGAATGGAAATGCTGTTTAGTAAGAACTGTGTTTGAGCCCAGAAAGAGGTTATTTTCTACCACCTGTGAAATGTCTTGACCCAGAAACAAAAAAATGTTCCCATTAGAGCAGTACAGAAACCTTCTACAGCAGACCCAAAATTTCTTAAGTAGTCCCTGTTTTTGCCCTAATATCAATACGCTTTTATTGTCTACATTTATACAGTGGTGAGTAGATAAGAGCCTCCTTTAGTGTGGCTGAAGTTCTGAGCTCCACAAGAAAGATGTTAGCATTCAGCAGGCGATAAATAATGTATTAAAAAGAAATTATTTATTTCTTTCCCTCTAATGGCTAGTAGCTGCCTATTTCCCCTTGAATGGATCTGTTTCCTAGACTATAGCTCTCAAAAAACATAATAATAAAGCTGGCCTTTCTAAATAAGAACACTGATCATGGAGGATGCTTTGCCGGGTTTGCAGGGGCTGTGAAGTGTCTGGTCAGCGCTGTGCAGAGAATGTGATTATCTCCTCACACAAGGCTCCCCCAGAACAATCCAGAAAGAGAAGCCTCAAAGACACACTTGAAAGATGATGGTAAGAGTGGAATGCATCAGTCAACCTGGGAGGGACACCATCACCGTGTTTCCCCAAGTATGGGCCCGATGCAAGTCTGGAGAGCTCTTTGTATAAAACACTCGAATGTAAATCAACGCTGGAGCCTGCAAGCTCCCCGCGCTCTGGCCCCACCTGATCGAGATGCTTCTGGACTTCAGCAGAACCTGGAGGCCAGAATGACGCTTCTCTTCACATCACTAATGAATTCGTGGCCGGGCGTCTCAGACTCTCATCTCCTCTGCCTGCGTCTCCTCAGTCCCTGTCCAGCCAGCCTGGGGACCATTGAGCAGTCGCTGCTGTGCTGAGTGTCAGGCACTGGGAGCTTTCAGCCTCCAATTAGCCAAACCAGTGATTTGGAAACAGAAAGAGGCAGTTTCAGGATTTGAACCCAGGACTTGCTACCTCCAACGCCCAAGTTCTTTCCACTAAGGAAACCTCCTGGGCTTCTAATTGTTTAGGAAAAAAAAAGATAAGTCCGTAGCCTGGCATTCAAGGTCTCAGTTCCCCTGACCCTTCTTATATCTGCCAGCATCTCCGAACCGGCACAGACAGCCTCTGTGCTTACCATTTCTGGAATGCTCTTTGAACTATGTTGCAAGTGCCCTTTATCTGGGATCCCGGTCCCTCATCTCTCCTCTCTTATGCTGCTCATGGCTTAACATAAGCTCTGGGAAGCCTGCCCTCTCCTCTTCATTGTGGGGTATGCAGCCTGGTCCTGTGCTAGACCTTCTGCATGTCTGAATCACCCCTCCCTCACCCCCATACATCACAGAGCACATCTATAGCAATATCCCATTTTCCCTATAGTTCTTGTCCAACTATTACATTTGGCCTAGAAGAAATGCTTTGGTTCTAGCCCCAGTTTTACTATTTGTAAACTTTGCGATGTTTGGCAAGTGATAATTGCTTCCCAGCCTCACTTTTCTCATTTTGATGGGATAACAATCCGTGGTCTGTTAACAGAGTTTTTGGGGGTGGGGAAAGAGACAATAAGATAACTGAAAACTATGTTTTGAACTTGTAAAATAAGTTGTATTATTATAACTATTACACGTTCTGAATTTTTCTCCGTCACATTTCGCCCATTAAATGTTCCTGTGAAAAGGAGGTAGGAGAAAGCATTTTCGCAGTTTTTATAGATGGGAAAACAGGACGCTATAAAGCCTGAGTGACTGATTTAAAGACGAAACAGAATAGAAACAGAGCCCTGAGAGGGTCTTTAACTTCCTAACTTTTTGCCTTTTCGTTAGATTACAGGTCTCTTTAACAGTCCTCCTGTTCTTATTCTCAGAGAAATAATACTTTTAATGACTCAAATTCAGAAAACTTTTAGTGAGTATGTACTTTGCACCAGAAAGAGATTCAATGGTTCGGGCTGGCTCAAGGAGCCTTAGTTTATTAGTTTCAGCCCAAGAGATGGAGCTACAGTAAGAGCTTAGAGAGGAGGTAGGATAGACCAGTGGTCGGGCATGTGGGCTGCCTGCCCCTTCGTCCACTGCACCACTGACCAGCTGGGCAACATTGGGCATGTTGGTTACCCGCACGTTGTCTCAGTTTCCTCATCTGTTAAAGAGTATCCCTGAAGTCTTAATACTTGTAAAGTGCTCAGAGCAATGCCTCAATTACTACTACTGTTCCTTTGTACAACAAATACTTGGTAAATGCCTACAGGGCAGTAGGCATTGTTTTAGGCACTGGGCGTACAGCAGTGACCAGAACAAGAAGTCCCTGCTCTCATGGGGCTTATAGTCACAAAGGCAGGCAAAAGTAAACACATCAATGAATACAAACATTTTAAAGTCATTTGGTTAGCTTTTCTCACAAACTGTCATTTTATAGATTATTATCTTTTTCACTTGATTTTATTGGCAGAGAATGTGAACAGCTATTGGGTCATTGATTCTAGATTTCTAAAGACTCATTTTCTAAAGATCCTGATTTTATATTGGTGTTTCATTGCTGATTGCTCACTAGAAAATAGCCACCCAGGAGACAATCCTACTGTAGCCTGGAACTAAAACCAGTTTGTTTTTTTGATACTAAATGGTATAAACTCTGGGTTTGCTTAAATTGGGGCTTGCAAATTTAAATGACTGCTGATGTCAGGTGAGTCACATCAAAAGAGGCAGCCGGCTGGGACTGGGCCCGGGAGACTGCTGTCACATGGGGAAGTGGACCCAGTAAGGCCAGATCTTCTGATATTTTTCTGAGATGGGACGATTCAGAAATTTTTGTACGAAATCTCCAGATTTTTATTTAGTGGAAACACATTCACCTTTAAGATGAAGCTGTTGAATTAGGCCTAGTGTGGATTAAACAGAACCCTTCTGTAGGCCAAGTTCAGCCTGAGAACCGCCAGTCTGCAAAGATCCTTGGTTTATATCACTGCATATGATTTTCGACTTTGTCCTGAACTGCCCTGCCGTTTGAAGACACTGCAGTTTCCTTCCTTTTGTCTGTCTCTTTCCCCAGCATCTCTGTGGCAGCAGTCCTCGTAAATAGATTTTCTGTGCCAGGTAATTGCAGCACCGGAGAGGCTGGTGAGCTTGCATAGTGGAATCTTCTCCATGGCAGCCTGTTTTTCGGAGGGTCTTAGAGTCCATCTGAGCTTGGGGAAAAGAACCCAGTCCTGCTTTCCCAGCTTTAATAATCACTGACTCTTTGTACTTTCCATCTTTCTGGTGATGTTTGTTTTCTTTGCATATTAATATGTCCCACAGAAGAATGCTTAAATCCAAGAGGGAGCAGGCGTGGGGAATGTGTACAGACACATTCATAGTCCTTCTGGCATAATACAGATGAAACCGGAACCCCTTGGGCCTCCTCTGCTTACCCCAGACATCCAGGAGACTTTGGCTCTTTGTTTTCCAAAGATTACAGGATTAGAGTCACTGGTCACCCTGTCCCAGAATATAATCAGCCGCATGGCTGAGCTGGGCTCAATTCTGCGCCAATGGTGAGTGACTGGCAGAGAATTTGGGGCCAGGCCTCTATATGAGTGTGAGTGAGTCTTTATTCCTGCGGTCTCAGAGCCAAGGAAGGCAGCTTTGAATCATAACAAGCTTTTCAAGGCTTTGGACTCTGGCCTTCACTAAATGGAATTCAGAGGTGATGAGTATGCATTTTGACTGATATTTTGAAGCAGCCCTTTCAGCAAACCCACAAAACCCCATCAACTTCGATGGGAGCGGTTCTGAAAGTTGAGCGTGCGTCGGAATCACCTGGAGGGCTTGGAAACATAGGTTTCTGGCCCCTCTTCCAGATTTTGATTCAAAAGGTCTAGGATAGGACCTATCCTACCTCCGGGAAACTTGCATTTTTGGCCAATTTCTAGGTGATGTTGATGGTGCGGTCCAGGGATCACACTTTGAGAACCAGTGCTCTAAGGAATTGGCAAACAGGTGTCTAAAAAATCAGGAAATGCTTCCCCTTACTTGTCTTACTATTAGAGGCTGCCAGTCCTAGTGGAAATCAAGTCAGGAAACCTGGGTTCCAGCCCTGACCCTCTGTTACCAGCTCTGTGGTCTTGGGCAAGACACTTACCTTCTCTGAACCTCGGTTTTCCCACCTGGAAACTGAAAATAGTAATTCCAGTCATGCTTCCTTCCCAGGGGTCTGGGGAAATGCCAATGACCTTAGGGGTACGTGTGCTCGAGACCCTCCTTTCAGGCGCGAGGGACTCTTACTGAGAGTGTGGAACCTTAGGAATTAGTTTTCCAGTCTGTTCTTGTTTTTCACTCTGGGGAGACCTCATCTGTAAGACTATTTTAAGGTGAGAGACCCTCAGAGTTTGGGATCAAAAGGTTATTTTCCTGAAGAATGAATCTTTTCTGAGAGAAAACACTGTAACTTCCTCCATCTCCAAGAACCTTTCCAACCTGAGAAATGGGTTGACTTAGTGGAGTAAGGGGAAGCCCCCAAAATAATGGCAACTTGTGGATGTTCTAAACAGACAGCATTCCTGTTCATGTTGGGGATTCATTTTAAAGATTATAGACATATAAGAAAAGATTGCTGACTTGGAAAATTCAGCATCAAGGAAGAGCTTAAATAGACCAAGACAATAAGTAGATGTTAAAATGGTGGAGAGCAGGATGGGGTCTCTTCAGAACGACCGGGAACCGCCTTGCTGAGCACACTCAAAGCTTCTTCCCCAGCCCAGTGGATAGAAATTCTCCCACAATCCACTCTGGATTTCTTTCCTGATTACAAACAAATTTCGTTCACCTGTTGGCCCAGCCCATATCCATACTGGGCAGAACAAGAATGTTTACTCTTATATCGCCCAGGCTTTTCTGCAATATCAAAGCTAAATCGTGTGCTGAGTTGTCAGTTGACTGTCTGGCAATCTGACAAGGGCTGCAAAAGGATAACAGTCCAGATGAAGAGAGCAACCTGGGACTGTGAGATAAGATGAGCGTCCCGCCTTCCCTGTTCCTAGGCATGAAATCCCAGCATCCTCCAAAGGAAGACTAGAGAGACCTTATCATGCAGTTTTCAGCTTTCATCCAGTTTGTTCCTTAACCGGCCAATTGATTATAAGCATAGTGTATGCCTACCATGGGCCATCTGTAAAAAATCTAGAGCCAGATTGATGATAAATTTAATATCGTCCCTCAGCTCTCAGCTGTGAAGTGGGCAATTTCATCAAAGCAAAGAGGAAAAGAATGTGAGAGACCCCCCACTCCGGTTCCCCCTGCCACCAACAGTCCCACATCCAGTGTCAGCCGTTCCTTGAATCAAAGATTAATGGTGTGATATTGTGCATTCAGAGTGAGACCAAGACTTCCCAAGGGTCTGATAGAAGTTGAGGCAGGAAGGACTGAGTTGCAAAAATGAAATCATGGCATGTTGCAGTCAAAAGAATGTTTATAGAGCATCAGGTCCAGCTTTACATATGGGGAAACTGAGGTCCACAGATGGGAAAGGACATGTCCAAGTCACTTGGGTTTTAGTAAAAGGATTACAGAACTGAAAGTCAAAGCCGGAAGGGCTTTAAGGTCATCCAACCTATCTACCCATTCAATGGGTACCTATCAGGAGACAGAATTCCCCTCTGCTGCTGGAATACCTCCTGTGACAGAGAACTTACTGCTCTCAGGGCTGTCTCATTACTTTTTCCCGTAGCTGGGAGCAATAGAAAGTCAGTGTTTTCTTTCTGTCTTCCCGTGGCTTCCTATTTCTATCCTTGGGGATATGTGATTAAGTCCCAATCTTTCCTTTAATTGCCAGTCCTGTGGATATTTGAGGTCATCTATCATGTTTTCTATAAACATTTTCTTTTTTTGGCCTGTGACGAGCATCCCTTATGCCTCTTGTGATTCACTGTCCAGGCCTCTCACCACCTAAACACTGCCCACATTTATCCAAATCCCTCTTGAAAGTATGGTGCCTCAAACTGAACGCAGTCTTCCTGTGTCTAATTTACATGATTATGTCCTTTGTTCTAAAGACTTCATATCTATTAATTCATCCTAAGATCATATTGACTGCTCTCAGAATAAACCATTTAGGGTTCCTTTGGTTGTAAATGATGAAAATTAAATTCTAACCAGCTTAAGTAAAAGTGGGAATTTAATAGCTCACGTAAGCAAAAAATCAGGGATAGAACTTCAGGGATGAATGGCTCAGGCAACATTTGCCTGAGGTAGGTATCTCTGTAAGTATTTGCCCAGCTTTGCAACTGTTGGCTCCATTGCTAAGCAAGATAAATGCCTGCCATGCCCTCTTAGTCCGTTCGGGCTGCTATAACAAAATGCCACAGGCCGAGTAGCTTATAAACAACAGAAATTTGTTTCTCATAGTTCTGGAGGCTGTAAGTCCGACGTCAGAGTGCCAGCATGGCTGGGTGAGGGATGTCTTCCAGGTCAGACTTCCCATTGTGTTCTCACATGGTGGAAGGGGCTAGGGATCTCTCAGGAGACTCTTTTATAGGATGCTAATCCCATTCATGAGGGTTCCACTGTCATGGCTTAGGCACCTCCCAAAGGCCCCACCTTCTAATACCACCATCTGTCGGGGTTACGATTCCAACATGTGAATTTTGGGAGAACGCATTCAGACCATAGCACAGGCCAAGCTTAAATTTCAAAGTACCCAGTACATGGGAATAAAAGAGAGTGGGCCTCTGTATTAGGCTGCTAGGGCTACCGTAACAAAGTACCATAAATCGAGTAGTTTAAACAACAGAAATTGATTGTCTCATGGTTCTGGAGACTAGAAGTCTGAGATCAAAATGTTGCCAGGGTTGGGTTCTTCCAAAGGCTGTGAGGAAGAATCTGTTCCATGCCTCTCGTCCAGCTTCTGGTGGTTTGCTGGAAATATATGGTGTTCTTTGGCTTGTAAAAGCCTCATCCCAGCCTTTCATCTTTACATGGCGTTCCCCTGTGTGTGTGTCTGTCTGTGTCCAAATTTCCTCTTTTCATAAGGATGCTAGTCACAGTGTATTAGGAGTCCCGCTTACTGCAGTAAGACCTCATTTTAACTAATCACCTCTGCAACGATCCTGTACCCCAGTAGGGTCATATTGTCAGGTATTTAGAGTTAGGACTTCAACATATGTATTTTGGGGAGGACACAGTTCAAACCATAACAACCTCTTTCGTAAGAGTACTGCCAAGAACACCCAAGGCTGCATTTCATGGGCTCTAATGAATCACACACCCATCCCTGAACTAATTAATCACAGTGATGCCAGGACAGAGACACATGTCTTTCCCTAGAACCACTGGTGAAGCCAACGCAACCTAAACCACAGGGACTGAGGGTGGGGGAGGGGAGGGTCTCGAGGAAAATGAAGGTGCCCTTAGAGGAGGCAGTAATGGGTGCTGGATGCACAAAACCGGTAGATATTTACTACACAAGGGAAACTGAGCAAACGCGAAACCATGGCCCAGGACTTGGGCAACAGCTGAGGCTGCAGAAATCGGCAACTTCAAGGATGCGCTTGACTCTTGCCCATTAAAAAGAAATCATTGTGTGTGTTGTCATGAATCAAGCCGGGAAGTTGAGCAGCCAAACTGTTTTCAGTTCTTACAAGGCATCACGGAAGCCGCTTCGGCTCCTGGTAGCTTTGTGTTTTGCATTCATTTCTTTTCATACTGGGAGATTAAAACAATAGCTTCTGGTTATCATCCCACATATTATTGATTAAAATCCTTGCCTGAAGACCTTCCATCTCACTTTCCAGCGTGGCATGATTTACTTTTCTTTTTACTCCCTGTAACATATGATTAATGCTGATCTCCGGAGTCCCGGTGAGATGAAGCTGGGTGTCAGGTACAATTTGTCAGCTTGGAAGTATAGATTATTTTATGTTTCTCGAACTTTGTGGCCAAGGGAACACAGCTCTTGATGGTTAAATCCATCCACACTTTCCCCTGGGCTATGAAATGCCAGAAACATTAAATAGCCCACTTAATACATAACCTCATTCTGTATGCTTGACTATTTTGTTTTTAATTTTTCTTCCCTTTCCCGGCTGCTCACATGAAATGGGATCAAAGAAAAAAATTATCCTCACTGGATTTTGTTAAAATATTAATAGGTTAGGGTTGACTGGCTAAATTGAATATCTTTGCTGATCTCACTTGCATGTTTAACTTGTGCTTAGGAAAATATGTTTCCTAGGTGATAACCTTTTATGTACCAGCCCGACTTCATTGAAATGCATAGAGATAAAAATATGTCACGCTCAGCGGCTATGCTATTCTTGTGTGGCACTGTGATTATTCAGATGGTAATTGACCCCCACCTGTAGACAGCTCCGATTCTGTAGTCAATCATTTCATTTGATGTTAAAATATGTGAAAGTACAATTATATAATTTACATTACAAATCATGCTGAATGCTAGGGGTCTCTGAACCGCTGACAAATGCAAAGGAATCGGGGTTGGGGGAGAGAACTCTGGTCAATAAATGAAGTGAATTACACCAGGCAAAGGGTTCACTTTTCTTATTTGTGTCCATAACAAGAGCTTTTGTGTATGCGTCATTGAAAGAGTAGCTATGGCCTTCTCTCTGCGCCACAAATGGCAACGTTTTGGACGCCTTTCTAAGGATGTTTCCCCTTTTTCTGGCAAAGAATCACTCCTCCCATTAGCTAAAGAAGTGAGGGCTTGTCCAGGCCAGAAGGGAAAGCAGAGAATCTAATGAAGGGAAGACGGCGTCAGGTCTGGGAGGTTGCGGTGGCTATTTGGTGCCAAAGCCAACACAGGTGTGAGTGGTAGACTGTAAATTACGCTTGCACGTTTCCAGACTTCAGATCTCGGCCATCAAACTTGAAACATGTACTACTATTATTAGGAGTCATGGCTATTATTTATCTAGTATTTCATATGTTCCTGGACACTGGGGTAAACGTTTTAGATACATTATCTAGGTAACCCTCCCAACACAGTCATATGACTTGGATCTGCTGTCAGTGCCGTTTTTAGATGAAGAGAATGGGCACAGACTCGTTAGCAGGCTTGCCCAGGGCCATTCAGTTAGGAGATGGAAAGCGGCTTGTGGCAGAACCTGGGCCGGTGACCACCCTCCCAATTCTGGATCAGCCATCAAATGCTTATGGTGGCCATGCAGGACTGGAAAGGAGCACAGGACACAGTTTCTGTCTCAGTGGGGCTTTTGGGAAAGCAGGTGGGTTGGGGTGGGAGTGGGCATCCTTGGTGAGGGTGGTCCAAGTAGGGAACTCACCAGCCATAGGGTTCCGATGGAGATGGAGTAGCCACTGAGGTACAGTGGAGGACCGTCTCCAGTCCTGCTGCGGCGCTCTCGTAGGTCAGGGGAGGCGGCATGATTATGTCTCCTGTGGATGCATAATACTTCCTGCATCAGAGCCATCCAAAGCCAGACTCTCGATCTTCCTTCTAGCACATTCCAAAGCAGCTGGGCTGGGCTGTCCCCGGGGCCTCTGGCTTCCAGAGTGGGTGCAGTGCTGGTCTGGGCACATGAACGAGAAAGCTTCACTCCCCGCAAAGAGATTTTGGGCAACTAGAGCTGGGCTGGTTTCCGACGTGGACACCTGATCCTTGAAGCGTGCTGGGAATCGCGCCCTGTTGGCTAAGGAGCGCAGGCTTGCTGCCAGCGCCTCTCACAGGGGCAGGGGCCAGCTTCTGCGCCACATCCTCAGGCAGCCCTCGGGAAGAGTACATTCGTACAACATCGCCTGGAGCAGCTGCCGGACATCAGACAACTGCCTCCATGATGTTCATATCCCATCCTCCTATCTCTTAATCACTTCACTTTGTTATACAGCAGCAACTAACACACCATCGTAAAGCAGTTATACTCTGATGAAGATGTAAAAAAAAAAAAAGTGCACAGGTTGGAGATAAACAGCTGGGTTCCAATCCCCGCTCTGCCACGTGCTGGCTGTGAGATCTGCATAAGTTAACCTCAGTTTGCCTCAGTTTCCCTAACTGTAAGTGAAGTGAATAATAGTACCCACCTTATAGAGTTGTTCTAAGAATTGAGTTAAAACGCAAAGCGCTTAGAACAATGCCTGATACATAGTAAGAGAATATGTAAAGTGTTAAATAAAATGTCCTTTGTTCTTGAGTAAGGATGATTTTTTTTACCCGATTGTATATGAGAGCTAAATATATTTCTAATAAACTTAAAACATACACATAACTACTAAATATTGTTTTAAAATCTGTTTATGGACTCCAAGTGGTCCGGGCACTGCACTCTGTGAACCCCCAAAGAGTCAAGTTCAAACCGTTGGGCCTGGCATTCTAAGTGGCCCCCAAAATTGTCCCCCACTCACCTTTGCGTCACTGTCTTCCCTAACAACGCACTACATACGTTGTTTTCTGTTGGGTTTTGTACTTAAACAGCATGAAGTCGGTTCATTATTTTATCAAGAGGCAGTACAGCTTAGTGGTTATGCACAAAGCTCTGGTGTAAATGACATGGGTCTGAATCCCAGCTCTGTGCCATCTTGGCTGAGTAATATCAGTCACTCATCCCAGCTTTCACATCTGTAAAATGGGAATATAAATAGGATCTACTTCCTTAGAGAGTTAGGAGAATTAAGTGACTTGATTCATGAAAGCATTTAGTACAGGGCATGGCTAAAGTGAATGCTCTTTAAATGTGAGCTAAGCTAGTCATTGGTATTTGGGTCACATTTTATGTTACATACAAGTCCTTACGCCTGCACGAAGGCCCAGAGAATGAAGCAGCGGCTTCCTTGTCCAGGTTCTGGGACTAGTATTTGAGGAGTTCGAGGCCCTTTCTCCCCGACTGGAAGCTGCTGTGCTGAGGAGGGAGGGAGCTGACCTCGGGGAAGGGAGTCGGCCGTTTCTCCATTCAGTCAGAAATCCCAGCAACAGAAATCACCCCCTTGGTGAACAAGCCAGACGCTCTGGCCAGGGAAAATTTCCCAGGCGCTTTCTGGAGGCTCATTTTGAAAGTGAATTGAGACATTATTTTTAATTAAAGTGGCAATCTGCCCCCATGAGTTTCTCCGTCCCTCGCTGCTCAGATGATGGCCTCTGTTTTGTCCGCGCCCTGCCTTCTCTTCCTCCTTTTAATTTCAAGCCCATAAGACGGCCAGTTTACTAAATTGGTTTTAATGGAAATTTAGCCAACACGAACAATAATGAAATGTAAAATTATTCCTTAGCTAATGAACAGCCAGTGGCTTTGGGGTTAATCGTTTGCTTCTGGTGTTAGCTTATTTATATTGAAATAGAATTGTAATAGGATTCCAAGCTAAAACTGTTTCATCTTCTCCATCATCACTTACCTTAGGGTTTATTCTTTATCATTTGTTATTGTTTAACAATCGCTCTCACTTTGGTCCTACTTGTGAATTAATTAATTACCTAGTTAAACTTGGGTGATTTTTTTTTCCTTTGAAAAATAGAAAACTTGTCTTATTTTACCTTAGCATTGTGCTTTTATTCCAAAGCTCTCCATACACATGGAAACATCTTCTTCATTGACTTTTACATCAACTGGTCATCTTGACCAGCAAGGAATCAAGGGGTTCTCCCTTCATCAACCATGGCTGATCCCCTCAGGGGTCTCCAGACAGAGTACAAAGGGGCAGGCAGCAGAGAGAGCAGCCACTTCTAGAAACTCATTTTCCTTCCCTAGGACTCAGTGTCCCACTTAAAAAGGTGGGGGGTTCGATCCCTAGAACAACACTTTTTAAACCTGTGGAGGTTCTTCTGAAGTTATTGCTGGGGGATATTGATGGACTGGGGATCAGGTTCTCATTTGGAAGAGAACTGTTCATTCAAGAAGTTCTCTCTTTTAAAGGTAGATTTTTCTGAATGAGTTTTTGTTTGGATAAACCAAAAGAGAGGGAGGTGAGGGTCACACTGTCTAAAAAAAAGTTTAGACTATGGACCAGATTTAGGGTTCCCAAATTTGGCTGCATCAAAATGACTCAAGCTCTTTTTTTTTCTAATTTTTAAAATTTATTTTTGGCTGCATTGGGTCTTTGTTGCTGTGCGTGGGCTTTCTCCAGTTGCGGCGAGCGGGGGCTACTCTTCGCTGCGGTACGCGGACTTCTCATTGCGGTGGCTTCTCTTGTTGCGGAGCACGGGCTCTAGGCACGTAGGCTTCAGTAGTTGCGGCATGCGGGCTCAGTAGCTGTGGCTCGCGGGCTCTGGAGCGCAGGCTCAGTAATTGTGGCACACGGGCTTAGTTGCTCCGCGGCATGTGGGGTCTTCCTGGACCAGGGCTCGAACTGGTGTCCTCTGCATTGGCAGGTGGATTCTCAATCACTGTGCCACCAGGGAAGTCCCCCAAATCACTCAAGCTCTTGAAGTGCGACAAAAGCACAGGCAACAAAAGAAAAACAGAAAAATTGAACTATCGAACTTAAAAACTTCTGTGCATCAAAAGACACTATCAACAAAGTGAAAAGGCAACCCGTGGAATAGGACTGCAAATAATATACCTGAGAAGGGATTACTGTCCAGTATATGTAAAGAGCTTCCACAACTCAACAACAGAAAAAAAACCAACAATCGATTCAAAAATGGGCAAAAGACTTGAATAGATATTTCCCCAAAGAAGACATACAAATGGCCAAATAAGCCCTTGCAAAGATGCTCAACAGCACTAATCACTGGGGAAATGTAAATCAAAACCACAGTAAGATGCCACTTCACACCTACCTGCCTAGATCTAAGGATCATTATGAAGATTAGATGATAAAATACATGGAAAGTATTTAGCACAGTGATATCTAAATAAATTATTAATATATCAATTAGTTGTCCTGACACATATTGAACACCTTGCCAAGGTGCAAGGTGCTCTAGGTTATACGGACCATGTCCTACCAATGAGTTTGCAAGAGGACTGAGAAAAAAGTTAAATGGTACTAAAAGATTAAAATGTTTAAAAATAGGTTGGTTTCTGATGACAGGTATTTATATCAAGCAGTTCTTATTTTTTCCTTATTTAGAAAGAGCAGGATATTAAAAACAAAACAAACAAAACAATCTTATTTTTCAGTCTTTAAGGCTGTCTAGTTTCTAAAACGCCTGCCTGTGAAGTTAACACCGGCCATCCTGGATTAGGCCTGCTCCCGTTACACCCATCTGGAATTCACTAGAAGGCCAAATCAAGGCACTTTACCCAGGCCCTTCCTGCAAAGCCGAATTAGGTTAGACTTTCCAAGGAGAAGTCAGGACCAGCCCAGCAAAGCTGCCAAGTGTTATGAGCTGTAATGTCAGAACCTAAAGGTGCCTTTAGTGTCTAGTTCAACTACTGCATCCTGTAGCCTGTTCAACTACTGCACTCTGAGACACAGAAGGGGGAAGGACCCCTGCATCAGTCAGGTCTTAGGACACAGAAGGGGGTGCACATGTGATATTCTAATTGTCTCTTGGTCTGTCTTTGCACCGTTCCCTACTGAGCATCTGTCCCCCCATGGGGCCTCTGCCTCTCCCATCCTCAGGTGACCTTCCGCCCAATCCTTGTTAAAACTGTTGAAAATGATTAAAGAAGACCATATAGGTGATACAAACAAACTTGAATGCTCCATGAACTGGGCAGTGTCTGTTCCCAAGGGTCCAGAGAATTGCAGAATGGGGCAGGAGGCAGGAAGCTTTTATAAGGTAAAGAATAAGGAACAAGGAAGAGATAGATAGAAAACAGAAAAGGAACAAGCAAGTAAGTATAGAGCCCAGAGTTGGCTTGGCATCTGGGGGCTGGCTGACTGGATATCCTGTGTTTCTGGTCCAGCGGGGCATTTACAGGAACAAAGAAGTTGCCTGAGTTTTGGTTTGCTGACCTGGCACCCCGGGCAGGAGTGGCTCCATCTTGAGTCTAGAAAGTTATTTCAACACAACCCTTGCTCATTCAGCATCACATTGAAGGGTGAACTGTGACCTTGATGGGGACGTTTGCAGTACCGTGGTAGACTGGTTGAAAGAGATTTCTTAGGCTGGGGACCTGTGATTCCTCAAGTAGCCCCACGCAGGGAGCTCCTGCCTTCTCCCACTTTGCACTGTTTCACAGGAAGGCTGGACCTGAGTTTGTCAACAGCCGTGGAACTGGAAGGTCCAAAGATGTCAAAGTAAGTGTTTACCAGACTTACCAAGTGCAGGATTCCCCGCAGTCCAAAAGTACAACGTTTTGTACTTTTGTATGAAGAAGCAATTACTTCGTGACACATCTTTCTAACAGATGCACAAAATAAATCGAGATAAAGCACAGATGCTCACAGATACATAGTTCATACTATGAGTTCATAGCTCATAGTTCAAAGCTATGGCAGCCTGATGCTGAGATGCTGAGTGCAGTTCTTGGGAAGGAGCCTGGCAGCAGCACGTTCGCTCTTCCAGGTGCCTCTGTACTGGCTCCTGCAAAACAAACTCTGAATGTTACCTTCACTTTTTGCCTTTTTTTTCCTAAAGGCTAAAACCTTCTTTGAATTTCTTTCCGTTAGTGAAAACATGTACTACTGGAGGTCTTTCCTAAAAGTGAGGTGGTGTTAAATTTGAATTTTCGAATAGTGGAGGAAGCCTGTACTCAGGACCCCCTAGTGTGCTTTCATAAAGGGCAGAATTCCTAAGCCCTTTCCTTGGAAACTCCAATTCAGTAGATCCCACGTGGAAACTGGGAATCTGAATGTTTAACAGCATCCAGGTGATGTTAGGATTTATCCAGTTGAGTCAATATTTCCTGTCTTTCCTTCCTCCATGGATCTTGCAGATAAGAAAATCGAGTCTCAGAGATAAGAAGTAATATTTTCAAGTGTGGAAAACATAGTTCTAGAGCCCACCTACCTTTTTAAAAATAATTTGTCTTTGTCCGCAAAAGCTTGGAGGAAGACCTTAAAAGGATAACCGTTCCTTTGTTGTTCACAACCTTGACCTTGGAGCAGCTCTTTCTCATCTCACCTTCAGGCTAATCATTGTCGTTTTCCTGTGGCAATGACTTCAGAGTCACCCCACCGGTGAGTCCTCTATAAAAACACCCCCATGTCAGTTCACAGAGAGGAGTCACAATGTGCCTGGGAACAAATCTCTCCTCAAATTAGAAAAGCAAAACATCAGCCTCTAAATATATCAACTAGATGAGCCTTCTATTTTTGATCCATTGTTGTATGGCTCGAGATCCTGAGCTATTAGCACGGCTAAGCTTGGCCGAAATTAGACCGGAGATATTAAAAGCAATTAATGTTCTTCCCTTTCGTTTTATTTATTTATTTTTCAGTTTCACAATGCAATTACTTAAGAGGCTTTCAGGAGAAACCCTGAGAATCATTTTCAATCAGCAGAATGAAAACGTCGCCTTTTGTGATTTGGCAAATAAACGACGGGGTGAAATGACGCCCTTCTATGTCACTGTGTACTATTCATTAAAGGCTAATTGCTGCGGTCTCTAAATGAAATACGGCAAACTGTTCCACCTCTATGCCAGTTTGTTTAAAATCTGCAAGAGCTTTATTATTAACACTATTTAACTATGAGAATGTCAGCCATGGAAAATTCCAAACCCACACTTTCCCTTCATCATTAGTAACAGGGCAAAAATGAAACACTTTCAACAATGAAGGGTTCATATTTCAAGCTTATACAGTAGCTGCTAAAAGGCTATACTCAGAAAATCAATTTTATTAAAGTCCTTCCAGCACTAAAGGGACTTGCATGCAACTAAGCAATTTTAAAAACATGTCCAGGAGTCGTGACTTTTTGATCCGTGTTTTTAGTGGGGTGATTTCGGACTGTTTTCAATATTGTCTCCTAACAGTGGGGTCAGAAGTGATCTGGGGAAGGGCTGAGAAAGGCAAAGGGAACACGTTCCCTCAATTCCTCCCTGCCTCAATTTCCATCAGACACGGGGATCTGTGGAGTCTGCAATCCAGGAGAGAGAGGCGTGACAACTCGCAAGATTGAGAATGGAGGCGGAAGGGCAGCAGGGGAAGGAGACAATGTCTTCCCTCTTTTCCTTTTTTTTTCATTTTAAACTCAGGAAAATAAGATTATATATGGATCTAAGTCACAGATATACAGGCTTAGGCCCTGAAGCCTGCATGAGATCTCCCCAGCTTCCCAACTTCCACTAACCCTCCCAGTATCATGTTTTGTTCAAACTCCTCATTTGGCAATCCATTTACTGCCTTCCTACGATCACCTACCTTATTTACTTCTGTCTTTGAACTTGTCTCTTCATGATTTGTGTGTGTTGCCTCCTCAAAAAGGTCCCGAGTGTTTTGAAAGCAGAGACCACCATCCATCTCTTGGAACCATGAAGCCAACCAACTCTCTTCCCAAACTATTACTTTCATCTTTAAAGACTACTTATCTAGTTGTCTAATTATGTCTCTTCTCCCCAGCCTTTTTGCAAACTCTTTGGCGTGATGTGGCTATGTCACCAGTGTCCACTGGCACACAGCAGGAATCAAAATCAATTGGTTGGATCCATTGGTGGATTAATAATCAACGGATCCATCTCTGTGGTACCCAGGTAGCCTGGCCTGGTGCTTTTGTTTCTGAGTAGGCTCACAATGATTTCTTTCAGCATTATTGTTTTAGTATTTTAATAGTATTTAGTATTTCAGTGTTATTGTTTTTGGACTAATTGGCAGAAAAACATGGGAACAAAAGTACAAGCCCCCAGATCAGACAGACTGGGTCCGAATCCTGGCGATGCCTAGTCTCAGGGGTGGTATCTTCCCAAGGGACTCCCGACCACTTTAAGGCAAGAACTGGGCCCTTCTGCTTCCCAGTTTCTCTCCTGGTTTAGAGAAATGGCAAAGAACCTGGGCTTTGTCATCACAAAGGCCTCCATTTGAATAGGGATTTTGTTCTGTTCCCCTATGACCTTGAGCTTGTGATTTAACTCTTGGTTTCCTTGGGTATAAAATGTGCACAGCAATGTCTAGTCACAGGATTGTCCTAAGGATTAAATGAGAGGACATGTGCAGCATTAGCGCTGGATTGCGTACATGATAAGCTCAATAAATGCGGGTCTTGGATGACAAGAACAAACACCATGGCTATTGGTAGTTTGGTTGCAGGGGGACAAGGTTAAGGTTTCAGTGTAAGGGTATAGTGGAGAAGCCAGGATATTTGAGCTTAACCCAAGTCTTTGTGGCTGTAGGCAAGGCCTTCCATATCTCAGTTTTATCGTCTTTGAAATGGGTACAATCATATTTACCATGTTTGCATCCTAATGTTGTTGTGAGGCTAAAATAAAAGAATAGATCTCGAAGTAATGACACTATACACAATTACTCAGCTTCTATCTAAAATAAGTATTTCTTGGGCTTCCCTGGTGGCGCAGTGGTTGAGAATCTGCCTGCTAATGCAGGGGACACGGGTTCGAGCCCTGGTCTGGGAAGATCCCACATGCTGTGGAGCAACTGGGCCCGTGAGCCACAACTACTGAGCCTGCGTGTCTGGAGCCTGTGCTCTGCAACAAAAGAGGCCCCGATAGTGAGAGGCCCGCGCACCGCGATGAAGAGTGGCCCCCACTTGCCACAACTAGAGAAAGCCCTCGCACAGAAATGAAGACCCAACACAGCCGAAAATAAATAAATTAAAAAAAATAAATAAATAAAATAAAATAAAATAAGTATTTCTTGAGGGCTTGATACTGGCCCAGCACTTATCACTGTGGTGAAGACATGTATAATCTAAACCCTGTCTTCCAGGATAAGGTAAGGCTCAGCCTAGCCTAATAATAAACTTGCCATTTACTGAGCACTTGCTATAGAGCTGGCACAGTTGCCAGTACTTTGCAGGTTAACTCATTTTATCCTCATAACAAACCACTAGGACAGTGTTAGTTCCCTCTTAATTTACAGCTGAGGACCCTGAAGCTCAGACAGGGGAGGTGATTTGCCCAAAGTCACACAGCTAATCAGTGGCAGAGCTGAGCGTCAAACCCAGGCTGTCTAGCTCTCCACTACAAGCTATCTGTAATTAGATGAGCTGCTTTCTTTCTCTGGGTCTTTGGCTTCCCTTTCTCAAGATGAGTGAGTAATTTTACCCTGATGTTCCTTGGAAACTGGAAGGCCTCGGGGACAGAGGGAAGGAGTGGAAAAGGGATTTTAGCAGTAAGAGTTGGGGAAGGCCATGAGTAGCATGGCCCTATTTTAATTAAAACAGAAAAATATTTCGTCAAATCCTTAGTATTTTCATATACAGCTCCCTTCCTTGTGTGTATATTTACAAAGATCCTCTCCAGTTCAAGGTTGGATAAAAAGCTCCCTATCATCTGGTCTGTTTCTTGTATTATTTTAGTTTTACATTTAACTGAAATGGAATTCATTTGAGCAGGGAGAGTGAGGTGAGGCTTTAGCTTTGTATTTTCTAAATAGTTAATCAATTTCCTTGGCACAAGTTCATCAAACCATTATTAATTTCCTAACTTATTGGAAACACCTCCTTCATCAAACAAATGAATATGTAAATTTGAGTTTGTTTCCGAACTTTTTCTTAATTTGTGGATGTCTATCTACTCGTGTTTCAATACCACAGTGGCCGTTGCTGGCTGATTAAAATAAATCCATACCCGATGACTGCACATTAATAATATTTAAAAACTGAGAACTTTGGATGTGAGGTCAAAGACGACATGGACCCATTACCATTAGGACTTAACAGCTGGGCAGCCTTCCATTGGAATAGTGCAATGATCTATCAAGACTCTGATTGGAAACATTGTGTTTGCCAATTAGTCATTTGACATATTGTCCACATGGTCAGTGCGAAGTCTTGGCAACCATCATCGAACATTTGTAAAAGATAAGGACACACTAGTTGGTTATGTGAAGTACGAAGAATATGGTGAACTTTCCTTGTTTCCTAGAGCCTGCAGAGGCATTTAGAGATGGTTTTCCATGTTCACTCAGGGTCAGCCCATGATACCCATCTGGGCAGAAGAAGCCACTGCAGTATGTGGAAAAATCCACTCCATGCAGGGGAAATGTCCAGGGAGAAATTGTCTGGCTCTCCGGCTCACATCAGTGCTGTGTGCAAACGTCCCACAGCAAGTACGCATTTGGAAACATTGGGATCCCTCCAGAGTTTAGAGCCAGAAGAAATAATGCTGTGTGAAGGGTCACCATTTGCTTTCTAAGTAAATGTGGACCAGTCTCTACTCTCTCTGACCCTCCATTTCTTGTTCTGTAAAGTGGAGATAATTGTCCTTGCCATCTTATATAGCTGTGAAAACCCAATATGACGATGCATGTGAAAACACAATTAACTTGTAGTCTTTTAAACAACTAAACAATGATAGTTATCACTACTACACTTGGGTCATGATTTTTTTAAATAGATGAATTGTTGAAGACCAGATATTTTTCTTTCCCTGTTGATTTGGAAAAAAGCCAGATTGTCCAATAGTCTCTAAATGTTTAAGTGAGAGGTACAGAATCCTCCAAACCTCAATAATAAGGAATGTGTCCAGTAGGGGCCATTCACTGGACAGCTATATGGTTAGTTTCATTTGTGTTATAGGATTTTTTTCCTACTGAAAAGAGGGTGCTAGAGACGCTGTACTTTATATAAAAGCCCGTCTTTTTTTTTTTTTTTTTTTTTTTTTTTTTTGTACTTGGGACACTTGGTAAATTCTCAGGTGTAGGCATGCGGCAATGCAATGCTTAATGAACAGCTGGTGTCTTGCACTTCCATGGAAATCCATGTAGGCACTGGGTGCCTTTTCATAACCCCAAGCTTTAAGGTTATGGAATTTCACAAACTAATTATTTCTTCTCATTATCTTCTTCTACTTCTTCCATTCTCTTTTGAACTTGGTTCAATCCGGCTCCTCGCCACGGAGAAAGCTCTCGTCAAGGTCATGTCGCTAAATCTCACGGTCAAGTCTCAGACTTCATCTTTTTTTTTTTTTTTTTTGCGGTACGCGGGCCTCTCACTGTTGTGGCCTCTCCCGTTGCGGAGCACAGGCTCCGGACGCGCAGGTTCAGCGGCCATGGCTCACGGGCCCAGCTGCTCCGCGGCATGTGGGATCCTCCCGGACTGGGGCACGAACCCAGGTCCCCTGCATCGGCAAGTAGACTCTCAACCACTGCGCCACCAGGAAAGCCCTCTCCCCAATCTTTAAATGTTGAAGCATCTCTGGACTCAGCCCTCAGATTCCTTTCCTATCCTTCTCTTCCCTCCCCTTTCCTTTCATTCCCCTTCCGTCCCTTTCCCCTCTTCTCTGCTTTTATTCATGACTTTGGTGATTTTTCTTCTCTGGCTACTCATTTAGTCTCATGGCTTTAAATACCATCATAAAACGTATCTCCAGATGAGACCTCTCTCTTGAACTTCAGACTCTCTACCCACTTAAGTGTCTAAAAGGAATCTCAATATTAGCATGTCCAAAACCAAATTCCTAAGTCTCCCACTCCTTATGACTTGGTTCTTTTGTAATGTCCCCATTTTGGAACATACCTCCATTTCCCCAATCTTGTAAGCCAACCCTCTCCTACTTCTTACTACCCCCAAGCTACTAACATGGTCCAAGCCACCAATATCTCTTGCTTGGATGACAACAATGGCCTCCTATCTGGTTTCCTTCCTTCCATTCTTGTCATGTATTTACTGAATTAAATCTGAGTGATTCTGTCAAAATCGGAATCCGATTATGTCTTTCTTCTTCTCAAAGCCCTCCAATAGCTTCTCTTACTTGAAGGAAAACGCAAATCCTTACAATGGCCATAAATAATCTCCTTTCCCAATCTAATTTCCCATTTGCCCCCTCCCTTATCCTGCCAGACTTGCATTTTTGTTACTCTGGTCTCAGGACTTTTGCACTTTCTGTTCCCACTGCTTAGACTGTTCTTCCATCAGATAGCTGCATGGTCTATACCCTTCCTTCCTTCTGATCTCTGCTCATATGTCACCCAATCAGTGAGGTCATCCTTGCTCACCACTTACACAATGACAAATCCTCCCCCTTGCCTTTCCTATCTTCTCTGCCTTGTTTTATTTTTCTTTCTTGAGCTTATCATTACCTGATATATGCTTGTGAAAGCACATAGTTGGTCCTTATGAATACTGTCAAATGAATGAATGAATGAGTGAATGAGCTCTGGCATACACAAATTCCTATGAAAGTACTTTCTGTTCAGTGGGCTTCCTCCTTCTGGGGTGGAGGGATATCCACTGGCCCCTGGCTCTGTTCCACGAGTCTCCAAGGGGTAGGGAGTGAGAGTAAAGCTTTGCCCAAACCTCTGAGGTCCAGATCCTGGTGATGGGTCAGGCTGGATGGGAAGGATTGAGGGTTTTGTGGGCATGGCAGGCATTTGGAGTCTTGAAAACGAGACAGAGCTACTTCACAAGGGAGACCAAAAACCAAGCCGTCTCCCATCATAATCTGCCGTGTTTGCTGTCCTAGGTTTGTAGAGGATTTGCCTGGACTGATTTCCTCCAGGGAAACAGTAATGTGTGTCAGCAATTACTCTTTCAAGTCGAAGCACTATCTTTATCAGAGGGCACTCAGGCGCTTGCTCCGAGGGCTGTAGGACAGGGAGAGGGGCGATAAGGTAGCCAAATGGCTTCGGGAGGTCTCCTGAGTCCTGTGGCAGGGATGGGGGTGGGAGCGGACACCTCCCCACCCCAGCCGTCTGGAGGGACCCCAGCCTGCGGAGCTCGCTTGAGACTCCAGAACACCCCTGAGCTGGAGCTCGGGAAACAGAGCCAAGCCGCACAGGGCCGGTTTTACGCTTTTACTTCTGAGATAGCGATCGTGGGGGAAGATTCCCTGCGTTTGTGGAATCATAAATTTTTTAAAGTCTCTGGGCTCCACTTTTAAATTTAGTGCCTGAATAAAATGTTGGCTGAGTTCCATATTCGATTATTAAAAATCATACTCAGGCCTGGGAGACGAGTATTTACACATTTTCCTGCTCATCTGAAGACCCACATATCAAAATATGGCTCACATCAGAGTGCGGTTTCCTGGGAAAAGAGGCTCCCGTGAGCTGAGTGCCACATTTGTTAAATGAGGGAGTTGTGCTAGAAAGTTGTGCTAGAAAGCCCTTAAAACTCTTTCTTGTTCTAACATTTGTAAGTGTTCTTGGCTATGCTTTCACCAAATTCATTGTTTGTTTTTTCCCTTGAAGAACATGAATGCCCTATGTATGTGTGTGCGTGCACACGTGCGTGTATGTAAATTAATAAGAGATAGCTCTAGAAAGATACAGACTAAGCTGATAACAGCGGGTTACCTCTAGAGAGGGAGCTGGGGTGGGAAGGGGTAGAGATCAAAGGAGACTTTAACCTTATATGTAATATTTCATTTTTTTCAAGGAATATGTATTCACATATTATTCAATTATTTTTTAAAGTAGCACATGATTGCTGTAGATAATCCAGAAGCCATAGAAAAGGATAAAAATGAAAATAAAAATTTATCATATGTCTCAGACCCCGAAGATAACATTGTTGGTATTTTGGCATTTTTATTTTAGGAATAGTTTTCTAATTACAGGTTCACTCATACCAGGTGTTCCCATCAGGATTACAAGGACATAGCTTTTAAAGACAGGCCGTAGCTTTGGTTCCATTGCCAAAAGGGATGATGCATCTTTTCCCCTAAATAAAAATCAGTAATAAAATACCCTGAGGAGTGAGATATGGAAAATGTCCATTTTGGCCCATTTGAAAAACATCTGTACTTTTTATTTTTCGTGGATTATGGATCATAAGAGTCCCAGGCATGATAAGTATTTACCCAAATGAGGGAGAGGGGAAAAGTCACTAACAGAAGAAGGAGAGAGGAAAGATGCTGAGATAAAGGGAAAGCTTCTCATTTCTATCTTTAAAGGAAGTTTAGTGAAAAGATAGCTTCCTCCCAATGGTTCTATTAGACCTACAGAAAGGTCATAAAAACACCTGTAGTGCAGGTATGGCTGACACGGCAAAATAAATAGATTCTTTAAAAAAGAAGGAGCCTATAAACAGCTAATCTGTATCTCGGAAATTTTTTTTTGCATGATCTTCTTAACTGGACTTGAACAATAGCAAAAAAGTATGCATGTACAAGCACACACTTGCACACACACACTTTAAAACTATCAAAATGGAAAAACAAACGCCAGTAACTAGAAAAAAATTTTTTTTAATATTAAATGATTCTCAAAATAATGCCCCAAATATGAATGTACAATATAATGGTAATCTATACTATTAAAAAAATAACAAAAACCTGAAAGAGACATAGCAATGCCACTTGTGTTAAGAACACGGGAGGGTGAATGACTCAGCTTCCATTTTAGAAAAGAACAGGTGATTCTGGCTTGAGAGGAGGAGAGAGAACAGCAGTGGGATCAAGAATCCCATATTTGGTAGGAACTGACCAAGACAAGAGCCCTTTAGCCATTGGGGCCTCCTGACACCCAAGTAAGGCAAACCTTGGTGCAGTGTCCAATTATCAACCCTGCCCCCCCCATCTACCCAGCCTGCAAATCTGGGTCTCTGGGAGCTAAGTTCCTTTTCGGGGAGCCCCCTAATGTGTGTGTAAGTGTTGGGTAACGGGAGAAGTTGGCAAGGGTTTGGGTCGGGTGTAGGAGCCTTACTCTTAAGGGCAATTTCTGTTCCTTGCTTTATGCATTGAATGTGTCATTTTAATCATCTTCATAGCAGCCCTCTACCTTCATAAACATAATTTCCCTGCAGGAAAAGCTGGGTCACAAATGAGGAAGACCTGATTCGAGCACCAACCTCTGCATCCGGGAAACAGATGCATCATGGCTCAGGGTTAGCGGGAACGTCAAGGGTATCTATCAATAGTTCAACCTGCGTCTGATCCTTGAATCTCTCCAATGACATCCTGTTAGGCACTCTCCTCTTATATGCCCCCAGGGGAGAGGAACTCACTACCTCCTCACATCTGAGAGTCAGTAACTTTTCCTCATATTGAGTTAAAACCCAGCTCTAAAAATCCTTCCTCCAATGGTCTATGCTGTGGGGTCTCCATGACAACAGGCTGTCACATCTCCCTGGAGTCCTCCTCTGCTTTCTTCAGCTATTCCTCACATACGTTTCCAGGTCTCTTTCCTAGGAGCTCACTGGGCTACCAATGCCCCCCACCCCGCCCACACACACACTGAACTGGGACGTCCGGAACCTCATCTGGGTTTGGGTTAATGGGTATCTACAATTCAGTTGTTCAAGGCAGAGATCCAATTGATGGACTAGATTGTATTATTTAGGACTCCTTCCACAGTCAGTGATTGAAACCCAACTCAAAAGGGCTAATTTTAAAATAGGGAGTTGAGTGGCTCACATCACTGAAAATCTAGGCATGGCTTCATCCATGGGCTCACTAATCCCCATCTCTCCCTTTGGCTTCTCCCTATGGGATCCCAGGATGGCAAGATGGCAACAAGCAGTGCCAGGATTTCAGAGCTCTGAGCCCTGAAGGTTTGGGCCGGATTGCCGGGCTTGACTCTCATTGACCTGAATTGAATCCTGTGCCCATCCTCACACAGATAGCTGAGACCACAAGTATGGCACAGCTGTGATTGGCCAAGCGTGGGTCAAATCCCCACCCCTCGAGCTGATTTTGGAGCCAACTTTCCCTCAAACACATGAACCAAGAATGAGATTTGCCAGAGGGAAATGGGAATCCTGTCACTAGGAGGGAGAGTAAAGCTGGGGGCGTGAATGTCTATCACATCAACTAAAGTCACCGTGTGGTCCTGTTCAGAGGTCACCCATGGGGCCGATGAGGAGATCCTTGAAGGGTTAAGGAAGAGTCATGGTGGGTTATCCCTGCAGGCTGGGGAGGTCCTTTGTAAGCACAGAAACAGTCAGCTTCCCCCTTGGGCTTTTGATAAAAGCTTTTCCTCACAAGTTCTTTAGCTTCAGCACCATCTTTCACAGCTTTCAGGTTGTTGCCACATTGTTCAGAAGGAAAGTTGATTTTCTCACTTAAATTAGTTTGCTTAGAAAACCCAGCTGTTACCCTTCCTTTCGTCCCCGGCTTCCCCCGCTTTATTCAAAGACAATATCCCTTACCTGGGACCCACCAGAGCCTTTGGGTGTTAGATGTATATCCTGGGAATAGGGAATGAGGAGTCCAAGTGCAGATACCACCAGGCCCTTAAAGATGGTCTTTACCGGAAGGTGGGTGGTGCTGGGGCTCCAGGGGATGCTAAAGAGAACTCACATGGTCACCAAAGGGGAACCCTATTGGAGCGACTCCTATCCCACGTGGATGACAGTTTGGGGAACAGGAATGAACGGGAATGAGATTGTCTAGTCACCAATGACTAGATATCAGACCCAAATGCACATGATGCCAAGCTTTTGTTCTTCCAAAGTTTTGACTAAAATACTAAAAGCCCACAAGCAAAATACGGCAGAAATAGTTCAGTCAACACTGTGACAGAACATTAGCGCCCCAGTTATACAACATCGTCTTACAGACTGGTTCAACTAAGGTGCATTAGTTCGACTAGCAGAAAATTAGGTCAAAGACTTAACTAAGAAGTTCCTAAATGAATCAACACAAATGAAAGTTCAACCTTCATAACTTCATCGCAATCAAGAAATTTAAAACAACGAGATGCAATATTTGGGGCCTATCTAAAAGGTAAATGTATTTAAAGTGATGCTACCCAGGGTTGGTGGAGATGCGAACATAAACTCTTGTACCCTGCTTAGGTGGGTTTGAAGTGATCCAAACTTTTTGGAGGGCGCTTTGACAGTTTCTATCCAAAGCCTGAAAACTATGCATGCCCTGTGACCCAGCAAGTCAACATTTAGGCACTCTCCTGAAGAAATTACCATAAACATTTATAAAGATTTATGTCTAAGCATAATTACTGAAGCCCTATTTGCAATAGCAAAAAGTTGACAAACCTGAATTACCAGTGATAGGAGATTGGTTAAAAGACCCCTGAAAATCATATTTTTGCAAGAATTTGATGACATGGGAAATGTTTATTATATATCCGAGATTGATGAGTAAAGTATGAAATAGTGTATAAATTATGTGTAACATATATATGCTTATATGTCATATATATTATGTAAGCTTGGAAGAAAAACTGGAAAGATAATCTCCAGAGTATTAACTATGGTTATTTCTAGGTTTGGGATAGTGGGTGATTTTTTTGTATGTGTGTTTTCTATATTTTCTATGATTAAAAAAACAAAAACAAAAACAATGTTGACAATGGCTACCATTTATTGAGGACTTAATCACATGCCAGGCATTGTGATAAACTTTTTGTAGATTAATTTACCACACTACTACCTTGTAAAATAGGTATTGTAATTATACCCACTTTACAGATGAGGAAACTAAGGGGGTGTGCCCACCCAAAGTTCATGCCCCTCTTCTAGTCCTTGCCCTAGAAATTGCATACCCTGGAGTTTCCTGCTGAGGGCTCTGTTACGGGACGACAGATCAGGGCCAGTGAGGAAAGTGAGAGAGATTTCTACCTGCGTTCAGGTCCTCCTTTGTTAGTTAATGCTCACAGGTGTATGTTCTCCATCAATTTATCCTGCCCTTCTTTATCCTAAAGGAGGAGGCAGATCACACTGGAAGGAGCACAGTGTAGAATTTCAGTCCTGGTTTGGCTGTGTGACCTTGGGCAAGTCACTTCCCCTCTCTGGGCCTCAGAGTTTTCAGCTGTGGTTAGACTTGGTGCTCTGATGCTTCGTGACTCCACTCACTAAAGAAGATCTCTAAATAACTCAGGGGAATTGCTGAGAGCTGGGATAAGGGAATCCTTCTTCTTCAGGCAGCAAAGCAGGATATCTAGGCCCAAAATTCTTGACACCTTCCGAGGCGCAGATGATGAAATCCATTCATTCATTTGCTCATGTATGTAACGAATCACTCATTCATTTGCTCATGTTATAACGAATCACTCATTCATTTGCTCATCTTATAACGAATCACTCATTCATTTGCTCATCTTATAACGAATCACCCATTCATTTGCTCATGTATGTAACGAATTCCTGTGTACTACTTTCACACATGTGTTCTTATTCAGTCCTCCATGGGGGCTATACTTGGGTGGTTATTAAATGACTCCTGATTGGCCTTTTGATTTCTGGAAAGACATACATTTTTATGTACCTTCGTCAGTTATGGGATGAGAGAAGTCAAAGACAATTAAGGTTTTGTTGGTGTCCTCTTTGAACCCTCCAGGCGAGTTTAGTTTCAGAATCAGCTCTCATTTTATTTGTCATCATCCACCAACCTGCTGAGCGTAAGTGAGGTCTGTGGGTAGCACCCAGAATAAGTGGGCGTTCACAGTCTGCGTATGCACCTAAATCCTGACCCATTTTCAGTTCCGTGCACCCTGATGAGGTGGCTGCTATGGGTTACATTGCCTGTAAGCACCGGGTCAGAGGTGAGAAGCCCGGAAAGGAGGGCCCCTGTGAATACACACAGTTCTGTGCAAGTAAAGGATCACGTCAGCTCCATGCTTACAACCCTCCAACAGAGACCCCAATTCAAACTCCTCACCTGGAGTCCACAGATCCCAAGTGATGAAGCTCCACCCACCTCTCTGATCTCACCCCCTACTCCACCCTCCAGCATCCTCAGCTCCAGTGCCCTGGCCTTCTTTAGCCTACAGAGTTACACCAGCCTTATGTCCACCCTGGGAACTTTGCCATTACTGTCCCTTCTGCCTCGAATGCTCTTCCTCTGGGTTTTCACATGGCTGGCTCCTTCTGGAGTTGACATTTAGGTGTCCCCAAAAAGGTATGGACCTGAGTTGTTTCAGTCACCACTGAGACTCTCCAGCACCTGAAACAATGTTTGGCCATAGCAGGCCCTCCATAAATATTTGGTACATGAATAATTCTTCGAAGAGACATCCCTGAGGTCTGCCTAGAGGAGGAGCATGTGAGCTGGGCCCAAAACACTAAGTAGCTCATTGGGTCGCCCTTCCTCTGTCCTGCTTCAAATTTTTTCCATGAGGACACACAGCCTTTCCCAGGATGACCTCATCCATGCATGTACTCAATTTCAGCTACTATCTTTGCTGAGGCCTCTCACCGCGACGCCGGTTCACCGTCCCTCCCTTCCCCTCTCTTTGTCTGTTCTCAGCTGTCCTATTTCTGGTGCTTAATTACAGTCCTGCTATGCAGACAATGACGATGCCATCATTCTCAAAAGATGATTGTGTCTGCTCGCTCTTTTGTCCCAAACAGAAAGACGGCAAGACTGTCTAGGTCATAAAAATGAGTGCAGTGTTAGTTAGAAACCATTTCAGAAAGCACTTGCGTGATGCTGTCTGTCACCACCACGCTCATGAGGCTCACCCAAATGGCACACAGAGCTTCTGAGCTGCTTTGGGCAGGATGTCTTATTAGATTAATTACAATTTTTAGACCTGAACTCTTTTTTTTTTTAGAAGATTTTAAAACAGGTTTTGTTTTGGTTGTTTTTGTTTGGTTTGTTTGTTTGTTTGTTTGTTTTTGGTTTAAATGACAGGAACTAGAGTTCTTCCAGCCAGGAGCAAATTTAGATACTAAATAGTTTGGGTGGGAAACATGCTTTTGGGTTCAAGTCCAATTTAGGTTTTGGTAAACAGAGCTGTTGCCTTCACTGGACAAATTAGGCAAAAGGCCAGAGGCCCAAACTTCTCAAGGGCCTTTGAAAATGTTTGAGACTTGGGGAAAAAAAATCACTGGTTGCAAAAGGAGAGAAGAACGGTATCCACTGAAAATGAATAAATAATGTTATACACAAAACTAGAAACTTCTTTCCCATTTTGTGCAGCAAAAGAAAAAAAAAAGTACATCTAAGGTGGGATTTGAGTGTGTTTTAGTATTTGATACAACATAGGAAGGAGCAAAGCAAAGTAGAGAGGTCCAGCCTGTGGAAACTTTTCGAAGGCCTTGCTGCTAAATACGATGACAATTTTCTGTCTCTCCACCTCCCCAGAAGCCGCTTGAATGCTCGGGGGAGAAAGCTTTTGTGGGAGAGGCTTTTTAGTCCTCTATCATAAATCGGAGAGTTTAAATTTGACTGGCAAGAGGAAGATTTAAGAATTAAAACGATGAAAACTTATAAAATCTTTCCAACAGGACGGTAATTGCAGTAATAATCCCCTTTGTTATAGAAGCTACTGTATTATGGGTGACCTTGACTTCTATTATGTAGTGTTACCTTTAGCTCAGAATCTATAACTCAGGCGACTATTAATTATCTCGCCGTAAGTGCCGGCCGGAGTGGGGGACTTTCTGGAGAAGTAAATGCCACATCAATATGAAGTGGAGCCCCTCGGTTGCTTGATGGCTGTTATCAGTGATTAGGGCTCAGCAGCCCACGGTCAAAGCCAGGAGATTATTCCTGCTTAGGCTCCCAGACCGCCTCAAACTTTTCTCATCGCTGTGACCTCTATCTGTGATTTACCCCAGCTTGCAAAACAAAACAAGTTTACATATAACGTTTAAACACTCCTACTTTCTCACCAACCACATCCTTGGGGTGCGCTCTGCTGCTAAGAGTTGCACGAAAATAAAACACTGTCTTCGAATATTTTCTTCCTTGGGGTATTTTTTTATCCAGTTTATGGTTTGATCTGTGGAATTTGGTATTCTCATCTTCCACCATTTATGGTCATCAGGATAGGGAGCGTTAAGGAAAGCTATATCTAGCTCAGTAAACGTTGAATATGCTATGTTGGGGGAGACACAAAGAAGAGAGTTTTTAAAATGAGCTAGAAATCAGGTAAAAGGCGGGCACTTCCTTTGCCATCTTTTCCTTAAAAGGGCGAGCCCGAGCCAATATTCTGACTACTCGGCATCCGCTGGAAATTGTATCCTTCGATTTCAATCTTCGGTTACAGCCAAGGAACTATTCCGAGAAGTTCTCAGCAGTCTTGACTAACCCCAGAGCAAAATTTCCATTTTCCCCCCTAATGCCCTAATTGAATTTAGGGGGTCGGTTATGTTTTGGATAGGCATCTATCCCACATCAATGGCATACATTCAAAAAGAGTCTTATGGAGTGGATCAGATAAATATGGGCTGCAAATGTGCTGATTTACCCCAGCTTGTAAAACAAAACAATTTACGTATACAATTTAAACATTCTTTCTAGTTTTTCATAAACCACATCCCTTGGGTGTATAATTGAGATTTCCTTGCCACCCAGAAGATAGCAAGATAGTCCGCTGGGCTTTGTTCCTCTTCTGCGGGAGGGTGGCTGGAGCTGTGAGCTGCTTCTTAGAAAGGAGCTGCTGCAGTTTCAGATTGGAGGCTGTCAGATGCTGGACCTGGCCGGCGACGCTAGGGAGCAGACTGACACAAGGATTATGGATGCGCTGCAGATGCCCCGTCTGAAGAGGCAGAAGCCACTGCAAATAAAAGCCTTGTCTGTTTCCTTCTTTATTTTGGTTCTGTCTATTGCCACAGAGTGGGAGAGAAGAGAGGGAAGGAGGTACGTTTCATGCTCAAAGCCTCCTGCCAGCTTGAGCCAAAGGGATCGGCGTCCTCGCATAAAATTCAGGAGCAGTGGCCAAGGAGGAGGAGGGGATATTTTTGTACCTTGGATCTCCAGTGGTTGAGCAGTGGAGGAGAGGATGTAGATCTTCCCATAGATGAGGCTGTGTGGCCTGTCCTAGGACCTGAATGAAATCTACATCTGTAACCAAGGGGTGTGGGCACCTTTCTCCTAACTGATGACAGAATAACCTTAGTAGGTTGGCTCCTTCCAATTGCCTGACAGTAGAGGAATGAATGGAGGAAAAATAAATAAAAAATTTTAAAAGTCACAAATTGGAATGTTAAAAGAGATGACTTAGGGTATCAAGTGGGAAAAGCCAGTGGTAGAATTTCACAAACGCATCCAGTGATAGTGTGATGACTTATGGAGCCCTATATATTTAACAAGAAACTAAGGGCAAGAAGGAAACACACAACATTCAGCCCAGCCGCTGGGGAAGGAGAAGGAAAAGAATAGAGGTTGAGACAGAGAGGGGGACAAAAAACACTTCTGTTTTATGTGCATTGATTTATTTGTATTAAAATAATCTGATGCAGGGCTTCCCTGGTGGCACAGAGGTTGAGAGTCCGCCTGCCAATGCAGGGGACACGGGTTCGTGCCCCGGTCCGGGAAGATCCCACATGCCACGGAGCGGCTGGGCCCGTGAGTCATGGCCACTGAGCCTGCGCGTCCGGAGCCTGTGCTCTGCAACGGGAGAGGCCACAACAGTGAGAGGCCCGTGTACTGCAAAAAAACCAAAAACCAAAAAACTGCATTTAAAATAATCTGATGCAAATCTGACGTTAACAAATTTTTTTTTCTTTTTGGGTTGTGAGAGCTTGTTTTTATTATTCTCTGCATTTTTTTGTATTTAAAGCAATATTTTTATTTTTAGGAGTTTATTAATTAATCTATTTATTTTTGCTGTGTTGGGTCTTCGTTTCCGTGCGAGGGCTTTCTCTAGTTGTGGCGAGCAGGGGCCACTCTTCATCGCGGTGCGTGGGCCTCTCACTATCACGGCCTCTCTTGTTGCGGAGCACAGGCTCCAGACGTGCAGGCTCAG